>NW_017263605.1:0-186790 GCF_001500285.1 Mollisia scopiformis
ACATTATCACGAGTGCTATGAGAAAGTACAGAATGCCAAAAATGCATGTCATTACTACTGTACAAATACAGTTCCTAGGACGGATTCCCAAAAGAACCTTTATACTGTCTAGATGCTTGATGTTCTAGAATGCAAGTGCTGCTTGCTATTTACAACAGCATACGTCGAGGATCCTCGATGTATTCCTTGACCTTAACCAAAAACTGTACAGCCTCCCTGCCGTCTAGAAGACGATGGTCATAGGTGAGGGCCAAGTACATCATCGGTCGAATCACAATTTGCCCATTCACAACGACTGGCTTATCCTTGATAGCATGTAACCCAAGGACGGCAGTTTGTGGTAAATTGATGATAGGAGTGCCCATCAACGACCCAAAGACGCCACCGTTACTGATCGTGAAGGTACCACCAGCCATGTCCTCAATGGTAAGTTTGCTGTCACGAGCCTGAAACTGTTAGCATATTTAGCAGACGTAGGCTAGGAAACTTGCCTTCTTGCCTAGATCCGCAATAGATTTTTCAATTCCAATCAGGTCCATAGCCTCAGTGTTGCGTACTACGGGAGTCACCAAACCCTTCTCGGTAGCGACAGCAACACTGATGTCTACGTAATCACGGTACACAATAGTATCACCTCCGTTCGGCCCCTCGATAGAAGCATTCACGGCGGGGATATCTCTCATGGCAAGTACGGAGGCACGTGAGAAGGCACTCATGAACCCAAGCTTTACGCCAGTCTTCTTGAGAACGTCATCCTTGTACAACTTCCGGAATTCCATGAGCGAAGACATATCGACCTCATTGAAGGTTGTGAGAGAGGCTGCGGTATTTTGAGATTGCTTCAGACGCTCGGCAATGCGTAGGCGCATGCGATTCATCTTGACCTGTGCCGGCTGTTAGTGAAGTGAGTGGAATATGGAGATTAGCACATACACGGCGCTCTGCACGGCTTCCCAATGTAGGTGTAGAGCTTGGTTTCGACTCTGTCTTCTTTGGCTCGGATTGCTTCGGAGGAGTTTCTTTCTTGGGTTCTGGCTTCTTCTCCTGAGGTGGAGGAGCTGGACTTGAGTCATCTTTTGATTTTGACTCGTCCTTCTTTGATGGTTCTGGATCCGAGGAAGTTGGTTGCTCTTTTGAAGCAGCATCCTTAGGTTCCGCGCCTCCCTTCTCCTTCTCTCCTCCTTCGGGGGCACCACCAAGCTCAATGCGAACCAGATCCTGACCAACGGTGACCGTGTCTTCCTCGTTTGCCAGAAACTCCTTGATTGTACCAGCCTCAGGTGCATTGACAGCTACATCGATCTGAATGCAAAAGTATTAGCCCCGTTCGTAGCAACGCGACACGATAGACCGACCTTGTCCGTCTCAATGGTTGCAATTTCTTCATCCTGCTCAACATAATCACCAATTTGCTTCGACCATTGTTTTAATGTTCCCTCAGAGATAGATTCTGCCATCTCTGGCACCTTCACGATCTTGTCCGCATAGGTGCGGAACTGCTGCGCTACAGCTGGAAAAGGGTATCGTAATTGAGGAGTTCGATGAGCCCGCAGAAAGCGCGACGCAACTAGGACTCTTCTCGAGAGCATCCTGAGAAAGAATTGAGAGGCAGAGAGAAAGGGAGGAGAAATTGATGAAGAAAGAGTGAAAAATCAAGCTGCGGCAAAAACAACAGGTATTCCTGGAGCTGCATCCGAGATTCTTTGGCAGCCTCACTCGAAGCGAGCCGACGCTAGTGCATGCTTCTCCGACATCTCGCGACCACACCGAGCTCCATACCTTCACTTATCCCACCCCAAGTCGAAAGAAGCAGCTCCGTGGTGGCATAACAGGCTCTCGATGAAATAGAACTAGTAGTGTACCGCCTCCCGGAAGACAATTGATCTAGACACGGTGCTGAAGCTGGATACGATGTCTACGAAGCAAGCTGTCTCGCAAGTCCCTCCCTGCCGCTGAAGGAGTAATATCTATCTAACGCATTTCAGATCCCTCTATCGACGCTCTCTGAAGCTTGCCCTCGACTGGTCTGTACACCGTCATCTATGGAGGGGTCAGGCTATGTACATTCGGTCGTTGTTCGAAGCGAATAAGCACATTCGAGATCCACGACAACAAAGGGTAGAGATCCTTGGATATGGCCAGCAAGACTTGTGCTGATTACAGGAATTCAGGCATTATTTCAAGAAGCTGAAGATTTACTCGAGAAGTGGAAGCACCCTGATCCATACCACGCGCCCACTGCTCCCGGAGGTTTGTCATTCTACACCACGGCTCGCTCTGCCTCCATGGAAGTAATGCTGATGAGATATAAAATCACAGGATCCAAGTTCGAACGAAATCTTCCAGCACCAATTCTTGACCGTAGGTTCCATCTGCAGAATGTCATTGAAATACTTACTGACACTGTCGCCAGCACCGCCTCATATTCAGATGTGATGGAAGCACCGAGAGGAAGGATGACTGAATGGTAGATGTCTGTACATAGCAAAGGAATGCAAATATCCTGGTCATTGATTCTGTTTTGTGCAGACTTATGTCTCACATTTGGCTGCTATGTGCTATTGCTCAAGTTACTATCTTGCTACCATTATTATCAAGAGCGACATTTTGAGCAGAGCTGCTCGAGTAGTAGCTCTAATCGTTCCGAATTTTCGCGGGCTGCCCAAGCGCCAAAATCTGCCTCGTTTTGGAGTTGCCAACTCAAACACTTTTGACTTGGGGGAAAGCTGCAGCTGGTTTGAACTGCTTCACGTGTTCAGTAAATTGCAAGCGTTGAAGAATCGACCAGAGTAATAATGTCAATGTGACATATCTTGAAGACGCAGAAACATTGAATCAAGGTCTTGACGATTGAAAAATTAATCGATCCTGTCATGACATCATGTGAGAGAAGTCACCAAAAGCGCGGGGGGAAGATGTTGTGGTTTATCGGTTTCTCATAAGATTGTTCTCAGTAAGCAATCCTCATCCATTGCCATGGATTTTAATGTACAACCAGAACGCGAAGAAAAAAAAAGAAGCAGCCGTGACCCAGACCCAGACGACACCCCATTATCATGAAATAACCCATCAGAAAAACCAGCCCAAGGAAACAAAGATCTATAGCTCTTGGCTGGCAGTCTTTCCACCCTTGGCAGTCTTCTTTGGCAGGAGGTCTGAATCGCAATTAGTATTTGTATCAAGACTGCGGAGAACCAACTTACTTTGGTGGATGTTGGGCAAGACACCACCTTGTGCGATCGTGACGTGTCCCAGAAGCTTGTTCAACTCCTCATCGTTGCGGATGGCAAGTTGGAGATGACGGGGGATGATACGGGTCTTCTTGTTGTCGCGGGCGGCGTTACCAGCCAACTCGAGGATTTCGGCAGCGAGGTACTCGAGAACGGCAGCGAGGTAGACGGGAGCACCTGAAAGACGCGTTAGAATTCGGTCGAGACGCGTCGCAAAATAAGAACTTACCAGCACCAACACGTTGAGCGTAGTTACCCTTTCGGAGAAGACGGTGGACACGACCAACTGGGAATGCGAGACCGGCCTTGGATGAACGGCTTTGAAGAAGTTAGTAATGTATTCAAGATTAAATGATTTCAGAACACAATGCGAAAGTTCGAAGCGGATGGACGAGGATGGAAAAAAAGACGCGTCAAATAAGTCGCGATGATCAGGTAAACAAGAGTAGAAAGAGCAAACTCACGATTGCGCGTTCTTGGAGCCGCTGGCTGCCTTTCCTCCTGATTTGCCTCCAGTCATTTTGATGGATTTGGTTGATGAAAGTAGATGAGTTTATTGAAGTGGTTGAATTGATGGAGATGGACGTGAAGTCGACGATGTGGTATGCTGGGTGGTGTTGAGAAAAGTTGAAAGCGACGACTTTGGGGGGGGAAAGAAGCATTTATACTCTTGCCGAAATATTATGTGATTGCGCTAGCTCTCAGCCATTCTCGGCCAAGCGCGCTTGCTTTTTGGGCCAAAGCACAGAGAGAGCATCAGAGATTAGGCCAGCCAATCATATTGCAGACACCCGCTCTGACTCCGAATCAACACGCTAGCTCCGTCACTATAAGTTGAATCGATTTCCCATTTTCCCCAAACTTTCTCTCCTTCATCAACTATCCGCCACAACGCCACGTCCAACTTCACGTCAATTACTTTCATCAACTTCACCCAAACACCTTTACGACTTTCACGTCAATAACTTCCAAACTTCATCAAAATGCCTCCCAAAGCCGCCGCAGAGAAGAAGCCCGCCTCCAAGGCACCTGCTTCCAAGGCTCCCGCTGAGAAGAAGGAAGCTGGCAAGAAGACCGCCGCGACTGGTGACAAGAAGAAGCGCACCAAGACGCGCAAGGAGACCTACTCTTCCTACATCTACAAAGGTACGAAACCCATCTTCATTCTCAGTCGCGTCGGATTTGGTGGAGCTTGGCGCGTCCACAACATTGCGATACCGCATCCAATGGACCCAGCCTTCCTTCCATCAACTTCAGGACGCGTTTCCATTCCAAAACATCGACTAACATTTTATCACAGTCCTCAAGCAAGTTCACCCAGACACTGGTATCTCCAACCGCGCCATGTCCATCTTGAACTCCTTCGTCAATGGTAGGCGCGTCCACAATCAGAACACACGCGAAACATACTGATAGCATAAATAGACATCTTCGAGCGCGTCGCCACCGAAGCCTCCAAGCTTGCCGCATATAACAAGAAGTCCACCATCTCATCCCGAGAGATTCAAACCTCGTAAGTCACGCCACATGCTCTCATGGACCGCGCTAATGGATTGCAGTGTCCGACTCATCCTCCCCGGCGAACTTGCCAAGCACGCTGTCTCGGAAGGTACCAAGGCTGTCACCAAGTACTCTTCGTCAACGAAATAGATGCTTTTCTCTCTGGGTTTTTATGGGATATCTGATCTGCTTTGACTTTGGGTCATCTGGATGGATGATGGGGTCTGAGTAGTTTGGGATCTTTGGGTCTCTTTAATGCGTTATGGATGGTCTGCTTTTTACGGGGGCATATGTCTTCACGGTCTGCTTTCGGGGTACGTGGCTGTACAATAAGTCTTCGGATAGGGAATTCGAGAAGACATCAATTGAAACATGAACATCAAACAACTTCTGGCTTCTCATGTGAATTTGGCATCTTGCACCTTCAATAAACTTCTGCGGCGATAACGCGTTTGACACGTCTGCAACACATTGGCAATCAAGTTCATATGATCTTTGCAGATTGAGTATTTTCATACATTTGGCTTCTACAGGGTTTCAGAACTCCAGGAGATGCTGCGTATCCGGTAAAAACGACGCCAAGCAATTTAAGATACATAGGATCCACGACATGAACTGACCCAGCATGTTAACCCAAACCGGCCTTGGTTGTTTTGACAACATGGGAGACTGGCTGCAGAATACCCTTATTGTTCAGAGCACCAAGAGCCGTACCTGAGCTCCAACCCATCTTCTCGAGCATAGCGCGACCTCTGTTTCCGGCCCCCAATTCAGGTGCAGAGCCACCGACAATATCACCATCTCTATAACTGACAGCACCACTATTGAATCCGCCTCCACGAGCCCGTTTCACACCAGAGCTCCTGCTGCTCACGTCCATTCGTGGGAGGTAGCGACGAGTCAAACGAGCTTCAGCTGCGTTGTATGCATGCTCTGCAAACGCTGTTGTTCGTGCGGTCTTGTACAAGATAGGGAAGCGAGTGGTGCCGTTTCCTGCCGACTTTGATTTCAGCTGGAGAGCAATGGCTAATTCATGAACTGCTTTGCGATTTGCTTTGTCCATCGGTGGTAGAGACAGTCTATAAAGATTAGCCTTGTTATAGTGATTTGGAGACCATGCATACGTTATATTATTTCCCATCAAGAATTTCTTGATCTCCTCTCTCACAGCGAGAAGGTCCATCCCTTCCTTGTACTTCTGCTTGAGATCAGGCTTGCCACTCTTGCTCCCAAGTAGACCTTGAGCGCGTAGCTCCTCTCGTTCTTGCTTCCTGTCTTTCTTCTTTAAGCGATCATTCTCCCAGGCCATCTCCATTGATGCCTCGAGCTCAGAATCTGATATAGCAGGAACAAATTTGCCTTTGCGGCCCTTTGGTCTTTTCTTCAGACTGGGACGATCGAAGTCCATGACATCAAAACCATCAAAAGCATCAGCCATCATAGTTGCGGAAGGAAATTCGCCCTTGGGCCGTTTGGATCCACGACCTCTACCAGCACTCTTCTTCGAGGAGAGCATGACCGGACTGAACGTGTTTGAAAAGGTGGGGATGTCGTCGTCGTCGTCTCCATCGTCCTCATCGTCGTCATCGAAAAGTATCAGCTTACTAGAACCCATGCCCAATTCTTCTTGCTTGGCTAGAAGTCTTGCAATCTTCTCGTCACTCATTCTCTCAATCTTTTGCAGCAACAGATCTTCATCATCTGCAAGGTCGTCACCGTCCTCATCGTCAATGTCAAGGTCGTCAGAATCGCCACTATCCTCTTCAGTAGCACCTGTGAACTCAGCCACAAGCTTTTCTTCTGCCTCGAAAGTTTCAATATGTGACAATGCGTTCACACTCGTGAGGGTGGTAGTCGGAACCCATCTAGCTTCATCCACAGTCTGGTCTTGCCACACGACGAGGTATTGAACGCCAGATTCTCGGTCTCTTTTAGACAAGATCTGCTGTACATCTCCCATGACTCCATCAGAAGTGCTCAGGTCATCGAAGTCACAAATGTCGGCACGATCCCAATCGCCATGAAGCACCGACTCTGATTTCTGAATAGGTTCTCCCGACGAGGCTTCAGTATCCTGCCACACCTCGTCTTCTGTCCCACCCAATTCGCGTTGAGCGAAGGACTTGGGGACCCGGTCATCCTTGTCAATATTTGCAATGTAGTCTGCAATTAGAGCCGCTTCTTCGGAGTCTTCTGAACGCGAATGATTACGACGACCTCGACGTTGATGCTTCGGACGAACATCCTTTATGGATGAGCTGCTGGCCATATTTGGTAGTACAGGAGGAGTAGCACCGTGACGGAGAACCTCTTCCAACATTTCCTCCCGCTTGTGTATTTCGTCTTCTACCCTTCGGATTTTCTGTTCAATAGGATCTGCGACCGTCCTTGGGGCGCTGGAAACTCTTGATATGCCTCGGCCCTGTCGATCTCTACCTGCATACAGGATGATTTCTTCGCTGGAGTTCGAGGGCACAGGAGATACAGAACGTAGTCGTGGTGGGGGTATCCCAGTTTGAACCGGCTCACTACCGTGCACATCGACGATGTAATTGAATTTTGAATCCTCTAATGGTGATTTGTCGTGTTGCTGGATTGGTCGATGGTCTGAACTCATCATCGTGTCCTCTACATGCTCGTTCTCCTCCTCCTCTTCAAACACCTCGATCTTGTCGAAGTCCTTGGGTGAATCGAGGGTCATCTCTGCAAGAGCAGCTTCTGTATCTTTGGGCTTCGTAGAATCGAGAGTTCCAGCGCTCACAAAGGTAACCTGTGAGTCCCGCAATCTCTGATCTGTATTCCAGAACGAATGGTGCCGTTCAGTATTTCGAGCTTCATCTTGTAGCGTGAAGCCTGGAATGAAATTAGTTGGATTCATTCGTGTGCACATGCTCGATAGAACCAAAGCTTACCATTATGATCTCTGCGTGGCGCAGCAGTATTGGAGAATGGTACAAAAGAGGTATCTAAACCTGGATTGCGTCGACCACCTCTTGTCCTGCCCGCGCCAGAGTTCCCTCTCTTCCCCCCCCTTTTCGTGCTCGGCATATTGCTGATCTAAATCAAACCATTGAGTTGATATCAAATGAATTGGATCAGGCCGGCCAAAGAAAGAATTGTCTTCTTCGGTGCAGTCAACAGCGGGGCAAAGGTGGCTGCGTTGCGTTGTCTCTGATTCAAATAATTCTGGTATGACGCTAGCATGTGTTTTGTTTGCTTATCGGCGATACCAGTACTGGGCAAGGAGCTCCAGCCACATTACTTTCCGACGCCTACATTTTCTCCTGTATATAACTCATCCATCTGCTGCTCATATCATGACTGTCAGAGGAGCCTGACAGTTTATTGGCATTGACATCATAGCCTGAGCACAGTGAATCGATAACTTTGTATGGCGGTCAGGTGCCAAGCGAATCTGGGTCATCCGCATCTGTCTCTCTCCTAGGCTTCGAACAGTCAACGAGTACAACCACCTTTTCGCCCGCAGAATTCAGACTCATTTTCTTCACACTATCACGCCCTATCTTCGGACTTGTCTTGAAATAAGTTACAGCGACAGTGACAGCTTCACGGTCTCAACAGCTGCCGTGAACGTTCCCCCACGTTCCCCGCCTTCAAGTATCCCAGCCTTGAGCTGATGATCCTCTCTTGCTCATAGGAAGGACTTACCATGGCTGCTCTGGATCTTGGCAAGTACAAGAAATTTGTACAATACTTCTACGATCCGGAACCGACAAACGTGCTGCAATCTCCAATATGGTGCTTGGGAAAAGAATACCGTGCGCCAGACAGATCATCAGCTGCGAAAGACATGCACTCTTCTGTTCCAAACGTCAAGTCTGCTCCCATCGGATCGAGTCGAGTACAACCTGTAACCCCACCCGACAGCACAGCTAGCAGTATCGACTCGAATCTAGCTTATGAGGACTCGGAGAACGAGCAGGGCGGACGATGGCCTTCGCCATTCCTGGACGACTTCGAAGCAAGAATATGGCTCACATACAGGTCAAACTTCCCGGCCATTCCCAAATCACAAGACCCGAAAGCGCAAGCCGCCATGAGCCTTCCGGTACGAATACGCAGCCAATTCGACAAGCCAGCCGGGTTCACGTCTGACACTGGATGGGGATGTATGATTCGCTCTGGACAGAGCTTGCTTGCAAATGCTCTTGTGATGGTTCGCTTGGGGAGAGGTAAGAGTGTCGTTTTATACTCTTTAAATGATGCATGGTTAACTTCGTCGGCAGATTGGAGACGTGGCTCATCCACCGCCGAAGAGCGTAAGATAATCTCCTTGTTCGCAGATTCGCCAAATGCCCCGTATTCGATACACAAATTTGTGGAACATGGAGCGACTGCCTGTGGGAAGCATCCTGGAGAGTGGTTTGGGCCATCGGCCACAGCACGCTGTATACAGTAAGATACCTATGCTGTAAATGAGTTGCTTGGCTGACCAAAATCAGGGCCTTGACAAATGATCACGAGTCTTCAGAACTCCGAGTCTATCTTACCGGCGATGGGGTAGAGGTATATGAGGATACGTTCATGAAGATCGCTAGACCTGACGGGGTGACTTTCAAGCCAACCCTCATCTTAGTGGGAACACGATTAGGGTTAGACAAAATCACGCCCGTGTATTGGGAAGCCTTGAAGGCTTCTTTACAGATGCCTCAGTCTATTGGTATAGCAGGGTACGTGATGTTCTTCTTTTTTGCATGCAATAAACTTATTTTAGCAGTGGTCAACCGTCATCATCTCACTATTTCATTGGCGTTCAAGGATCCTTTTTCTTCTACCTAGACCCTCACCAAACTCGACCAGCACTGCCATTACCAGCAAACATTGAGGACTACAGCCAGGAAGATTTAGATTCCTGCCATACCAGGAGGCTGAGACGGATACATGTGAAGGAAATGGATCCAAGTATGCTGATCGCCTTTCTGATACGTGATGAGAACGATTGGAAAGACTGGCGGAGGGCTGTACAAGAGGTTCAGGGAAAAGCCGTCATCCACGTTGCCGATCGAGAGCCTGCTCTCAGTACAGAGCGGGATGGAGCGATTGATGAAGTCGAGACCTTTGATGATGATGACGACGATGATACCATATTAGATGCTTAGGATGGATTTAGGTGCAATGGGTGTTGGTTGCATGTCTCAACTAGGCGTTGGGGTTGAAAAGGATATTGGTCTAGAATCGCTGTACTCGCACAGGCTCTCAAGCGGACTTGTTTAATGCAAATTCCGACACAACCTCTACGATAACTCCAGCAATAAAATCTAATGTCCCATAATCGCCCGATGTCCCCCAACTCCGCGCTATGTGGAAATCAACCCTATTAACAACATGTTCTGTCATGCAATAGTAGTCTCACCGCTTCCCCTTCTTTCCCTTGCTACCCTTTTGAATAGCCTGGGGGACAGGCTGGGCATGATCGAATTCTTTGATGTGATTGAAGAGCTTGGATTTCGAAAGGAAAGTCTCATTGCAAGCTGCACATTTGAACTGCGTTGTAGTTAGGATACAACTCTTTTATTGATATAATATACGTACCTCATTGAGATCTTGTGCAAGTTGCTCTTGCTTTGCTTTCTTCTTCGCTCTCTTTAACTTTGCTTTACCAAGGCGTTGGCTATCAACATCACTAGCTATGGGCGTAGCATCTGATGAGATGTCCACTTTAGTAGTTTCGTCTGAGAGGGTCCCGACAATTCGTTTTTCGACCTCCTTCCTAGAGGCATATTCATCGTCGGCTTCAGAAGAATCTGAGATTTCATTCGCAACAGGATCAACCTTCACGTCTGATCCCTGGTTTAAGTCGCTATTTCTGATCTCTGGAGAATGTCCTTCGAGATGATCTTCAATATCGTCTGAGACAGAAGTGGCACTTTCGCCTTCTACTACAATGCCCTTCGTGTCTAGGTCTAGCTCTTCGAAAGCAGAATCAGGTGCCGATGTATCCTGGGATGTTGTATTGAGGTCCAGGAGGTCGTTCTCTTTCCGCATCTCCCGTTGCAGTTGCTGCACTGCTTTGATATGCTTCTTGCTCTTTTCATGGGTCTCATATTGCCTTTCGCTCTTGAACGTCTTTCCACAAACTACACACTCAATATGCTCGACCTCTGATTCTTCAGACTCTGATGTTTCCTCGGCTTCAGGCTCTCGAGTCTGTGCCCAGTCCGGAACAACGTGTTTTTCAATCTTGGCTTGGTTAGCAGCTCGTGACTTTGCTGCTTGGGCTAAGGCAGCATCACGCAGTATCTTTTGTCGGTCTGCCTCCGTTTGCGAATTGGGTATGTATCTTGGATCCCTCTTCCTCACAAAGGTTACCAACGATCGAACAGCGTCGTTGAATTCTCGGATGCCCTCCTCTCGTAATCTCTTGTTCTCCTTCTCCACAAGTCTTCGGGTGGCCCTATCTGGTGCATCTGAAGCCCTGTACGCATCTCTCCACGAGAAGGTCTTCTTGGTCGAGAAATTGATCCAAACCCTGTAGAATGGCTTCACCACATCGTCGTAATCGTCTTCAGCGCTGCCAAAATCGGGATAGTCCACCGGTTCCAGACCCTCCCAGTCGCAGGCCGCATCTTCCTCCTTCGCCAGATTCGCGAATCTATCTCGTAGACTTCCATAGAATCCATTTGGTCCATCTGTGAAAGAAACACTTGAGTTGAACTTGCCAATCAAACGTACAATATCCGAAGCGCTGGTGACTCGAATATTATGCTCGTAACTTTCCTCATTCGTTCCATCGTCGCCTCGTAAAATGGACTCTCGATGTGAATCGTACCAAGCTCTTTCTTGGGGATCTGAGAGGACCTCATAGGCGGCGGAGACTTCTGCGAAACTCGCTGTAGCAGCTTCAACATTGCCATAGTTCCGGTCAGGGTGGAGTTCCAGGGCTTTTCTTCTATAGGCTTTCTTAACTCTGAGCACTGATCAGTCCCGGCACATTGTGTAGAATTGGAGGTTACTCTACTCGTCTTCTGAAGCACTGCGTTCAATACCTAGTACTTCATAGTAGCATCTTTTTACGCCCTCGCCGTTTTGCGAATTGCTGTCGCGACTCGAGGATTGCTGTGCACCCATCGTGGCAGCTGTTTCTTGCCATGGGCTGCTCACTTGGAAAATGTTGGCGGGGTTGAAATTTGTACTCTCTTACTCGACAATTTTCTGCGGGGTGGCGGGTCGCATGCATCCATGAACCTTGACCGCAGAGCAACATCTTTGCTGACTCACATCAGACTCATAACAGATCATGCATTCTCTATTCTAGACCATTATCAATGCTGGGTCTTGACAATCGCTTCTGAGAAGCTATTTTGAAGTTGACAGAAGAGTCATACCCCAAATTTGGTGGAGTATTAGATAATGTTCAAGACTTCGTGGGACAATATCAGTTGGATCCTATGAGGGATGAAGTGGTATACTACGGCTCAAAGTAGACCGTAAATTCCCCTCCATCTCCAAAACTCTGCTTTCCCATTCATATTGTCCCACAAACTCTGGAACAATGTTATCCGATATTTCAATTTCTACGATATTCTAATATGTGGTTTCGTGGAATGTATTTTAATTCTCCCATATTTGTTGGCCTCATTTCAGACTTTAATAACCATATCTGTAAGGAGACCGCTGCACAAAAAGATTGGGTGTTTTGGACCATTGTATTTCCATATGTCCGTCTCTTATAGTCCCAGAGGACGAGGGTTAATACTGGAGTGGCTTAGTAGGCTTTACACATCCAGCAAGTGACGGTCTAGGTCTCTTTCATCGGACAATGCAATGTCGATTTCTGCTCTGTGTTGCTGGGCTCGGGCACCCAGTGTCTGCTTCTTCTTTACCTTCCCTTGGATATTTGCCACCTTGCAACTTGCTTCAAGGCCCCAGAGACAAGCAAAGAAAGGAAACGAATTGATAACTGTTTAATGTTCTGCCAGCTTCGAGGATTTAAGGTGTTTTGACTGCAGTCTTTCAACCTGCTTCGGACATTCGCCAGTGCTCAATGTACCTTATACTGGTTATCTCTATACACTGTCGAGAGAGGAGGCTACTTGGCTACCTAGTGCCTTCAGTTCGGAGAACATCATCGTTTTAGGAACCTATAGATCCTGTTGGGATTTCCTACACTCATCGATAGTTATCCCCGTCACAACGCAAAGGTGGACTCTTGATGAGGTACCTAGGAACATTAGCATAATACTTTCGCACGGGGAAAAGGCGTCATGTGATGTCAAGATTTGCCATGGGGCAAAGAATCCTCGCTATTTGTAGTGTGCATGCCATTAGGTCATTTAATCTTTCTACTTCATCCCTTATTCTTCGTTGTTGTGCTGTTGGATAATGCAACTTGTAGCTCTGCTAAGATATCGTCATGAGCATGGCATCTTGTTGCTTTTGGAACAGCTGAGACTTGCTTATTGCTGCATTTAAGTCTCCATTCTTCCTTGCCATATGATTGTTTTATAATTATAACTTGCCGGCAATCATATATTACTACGCTAGGTGGCGAATAGAGTTCAAATTTTGCAACATATACCTAGAAGATCCACCGCACGGACGTATCATTGTTAGTCATTAGGTTGCACAATACAACGCGATTTGAGTCTCACTGTCATGCATAAGGAAAGTTTCATGCTAACCTGAAGTGGGTTCCGGAAATGGAGCACAAGGGACCTGGACAATGATTGCCGCGAGTTCAGCGTTTGAGGAGAGGTACATTCTGAATGTCCGGCAATCCCGGGGTATTTGAGCGGTGGTATATGTTGTGAAATAGTTCTGGCAATCCTGCCGAGAGCTAAATTGATGCGATGCAAAAGTGCTGTGACATGGGCATCTCTTTTTCCTAGCCTTGTCCCAACATACACAGAAGGAAGCATTTTCCATTCTACTTAAGACTTTCAAAACACAATCGTGTGAGAGACTCGACCGACCGATTTGTCTTCATCTCTACACATGAGATTATGAATTTGATTTTTGTTATTAAAATTCAGTTCAAGAAGTCATACTCTCTTGCTGTGTCTTTGTAGTCATGTACCGGATATAACTCTAGTGCTCGGATCCCTCCAATCTTTTCGTAGGAGGTCATCAAGATCTAAGACGGAAGTACTTAATGGTCATCGTGATCCAACAGGAGATAGGAGTCGATAGCTCACGCCTGAAGACAAGAACTCTTGGTGATCCAACACCAGATACTGCAATACAGTCTTAGTGTTCATGCCACGGATACATGCGGTCTCTTATGAAGTCGAACGATGAGAAAATGCCGATTTATTTCTTGGACACCGGTGGTGAAACCCGACTCGACTGAGTTTTCATGAGAAGATTCTATAGTATTGATCAGCTTGTTCCAAAACTCCTGGAATGTGGAGAAGGGTTTTGTACATCGTGGCTCCTAGAACAGGCATGCTTGAACTGCTATGTCTGTTTCTGAGAACTGAGGAAATGCTACATCGGCTCCGTTGCATTCGTTCAAAAATCTTGAGTCTGGAAGTAAAGACTCTTGGTGCCGATCTGATGGTCACTGTGTGGCAGTATTGGTAACGAAACGAATGAACGAGAAGAGAGGTCATTGGTGAGCGGTGGAATCGTGGATAATATACGAATGAATTGCAAGACGCAACCCAAGAGTACTATGTACCATTACACTGAAACTTCCATGCCAAGAGGAGTGCTCGGGGAAAATCACTATTGAGGCACTGATACCCGATATAATCCGAAGATGAACGTTGGGTCGTTGTCGATGTAGTGTGCTTTTCCCTTCGTTAAAAGCGAGAAAGGAAGAAAAGAAATGCTGATTCCACTTGGCAATGGCATATACTAAGAGATTCAAGACCACCTTACTATCCAGAGGGGATGTTGTGGGGCCTTGAGGATCGTTACTCGTGATAATCCCGTTTATGAGACTCATTTTCTGAAGCTTGATAGTGGCCGTTGTCAGGTTTTTGCTTTGGAGGAAAGAAATGCAAATTCTGAACATCCTAAATATTCTTGGCATGTCAAATTCTCCCAAGGACATTGAGATCCGAGTCTTTATATGAGATTGGCTTTCCGTTTCTTTATATACATGAGCCATAAGCCTTTAGAATGGCTTAATTCATCTTGTTGTCAAGGAATACTTATCATTGGCCTTTGGTTCGAGCATGTTTCTATTTTCATGACATACTGCTCTGTATATGCTCAATATACAACTTATTCATCTTCAACGAGGAGCTTGCTAGAAATTGCCTTACTAAACCAAAACTCTTCTTTAATCTTGTTAAAAATGATTTCGAACCTTGTGAACGCCGGCTTCGCTACGATCATCAGAAATTGGGTAAAATGAAATGCCGTTTCTCATGGCTACTGCGATAACTCAACGCTTCTAGCTCTAGAAAACCTGAATATCGCACTTTAGCCCGAAAGTCGGATTTCAAGATATGTCAATTCCCAATGGCTATCAAGTTGCTTTCGCACTGCATACATCTTGAAGAGCACAATCTGACAGGAACGTGCCGCGAGGAGTTAAACATTATGGATTAAGGTACAATTGGGTATCTCTGTGCCGGGTATACCAACTCGTCCGAAAACGACGATTCAACGCTGGGTATCAAAACGAAAAACAATGAAAAGTTCCCCCGTTCTGGATCCAGCTCGCTATCACATCACTACACACTTCTCTTCCGAAGGATGTTTGTAATGTATTCCTAGTGCCTCTCTCCCAGCTTCGGTCTCGATAGCGATCCGCTTTTCTCTTACCTCCTTCGGAAACCATAGCTCAAGATAACTGGACATATCGTTGTCGATATCATCTATATCACGTTAGAGGTTGCTCAGCGAGACGGAAAACGAAAACTTACCCTCCATAAGGTTCACGAGAACGTTCTCTCGACAAAGTGGGCATCGCTTTTTCTGCTTCTCAAGTTTCACTGCACATGAGCTGCAAAAAAGATGCTCACACTTCATCCTTACTGGTCGCCAGACAATGTCGCAGCATACTGGACAGGAGTAGTCCTCAATCTGAGGGACTAGTTTGACGATGTCCTGAGTGACCTGAGAACACAATGCCTTGGCCATCGATCCTGACATGATAGCATCCGATTGGATGAGCCGTGGAAATGTTTGGGAAGCGCCAAGGTGAGTACGTTTGTCAAATTCTAGAAAGTATTAGATCAGCTAGTAGGAGTTGGAAGACGGGGGCTCACTTTTGAGGATCTTGGAGATAGCCTTTTGGTTTAGCTCTTGGAATTTGAGGTTTCGCAACAACTCAATGTTAATGTTGACAAATTGGACGAGTGCCTGGCGACTCTCCGGTAGCGTGAACGTGTCTACGATCCCTCTCTTCACCACTTCATCTTGAAACCAGTTGAGCTGCTTCGCCGCAGTAGCACTATCTCGAGAACCATGGTCTTTCTCATGTGTCGAAAAGAAGACCGAGCCTTGAAGATAAATTTCGAAAAGTTGCCGCCACCTGTAGAGGTCGGTTTTCTTGTCTTTGTATTTTCCTTGCAAAGGCCTGAAATTGGTCAGCAGAATAACTAAGGTCGGGTGGGCTAGACGTACCGAGCTAGGCGGACGAGTTGAGAAGACAATGTGTTGATATTACTAGCTACAGCTTTCTGTTGCTCATTTTGAAGAGTATCGAGGTTAACGACATCGCCGTATAATATGTCGAAAAACTCGGTATCAAACGTTAGAGGTACTTCAACACGTTTGAACCCGGGTCTATCAAGGGATTTGCTTAGTCTACAGAACATGTTAGTCACTCCAGACAAGAAGAACAAGACAGATTACACCTCGCTCGAGTAAGGCGAAGAAATGCATCTGATGCCCAACAAGAAACCATAAAGACCGTGAGTTTAGCTACCGTGTTTGCAACTTAAAGAGAAATGAGAAGTGCTTGAGGATTGTGTAAGATGGGCATACCTTCTGTCTATGACTTGGGTGTCTAAACCAGGCATAGGTGGATTATGTTCATATTGTCCAGCATTGTTACTGCCGGGCTGGCTTCTGGCTAGATGTTCCAAGTATTCTCTAGTTTCAGGAGATAGGATTGCATCTACAGCACTTCCGCCTTCGACCTGGATGAAGAGAGTGAGTTTTGGAACCAGTTTGATTTTCCCTTTGATGAACATTAGCCTTAGATCCAAAAATGTCAATCACAGCCTCACATACCGTCAATTTCGTATTGGATCGCCACCCCACTTCCTCTACGATCAGTAGGATCATCGGATGGAGGGGCAAGTTGAGAAAGGGTTTGGCGATCTAAACCCAGACTCTCTAGCTCTAACTGAACCTGAGAAGAGGTAAGTCCATGATGGCCCGGAAGATGGATATCAGGAGTAGGACGAGTCGTCAACATGCGTATGAACGATGGTCGAGAAAGAACTTGGAGTATCAAACGCAAAATCACGGGGGAAATCGAACCTTTTTCAGCAACTTCTTCAATTTGGAATATGGTATAGCAGTAGCAATCCATCCTGGTGGAAACCCCTCCTTCTCCAGGGTTTCCTGCAATTCGTGGGCGAACTTCATGGTTGTGAATTATGTTGAAGAAGTAGAAAATCGAATCAGGCAAGTGCTCGCGTGACAGTTTTGTGTGGCACGGAAATCATAATTTGGTGGCTGCGTCAGAGGCGTCCGTGGCAAGGATCAGATGCAGTGTGACTGTGCTGCAGAATGAATGTCTTGAATGTGTCGAACGATCACATAATACGGTGGATGTTGATGGCAACAAGGCCGGACGAGGCATATATGAATTTGGTGGTGGTACTCCTACTTCCTACTATATTACTACTAGTCACCAGCACCACACGAAAGAAGAGGACAGGGCGGGCTAGGCAGGGCCGGTGGCGTGGATCATGGAGATTTAAGTTCACGATGGGATGGCTGATGGCTCGTTCGTCTGTTGTGTCAACGGTGAAAATTTCCCTGCCAAGGGTTCAAGCTTTTCCCAACCTGAAGGAACGGTAAGTACCGGCGAGGGTCCGCTTGGTCTCGCCAATCTCGTGCCCGGGGACCATTCACAACAGCCATATCGATCATGCATTTTTCTGGTTGGTCGATGGTGCACTTCCCCAGGAAAATCAAAGAGGGCGAGAGCAGGGAAGAGCACGCAAGAGCACAGAGCGGAACTTTGTCCGGCCCAGCGCTGACTCAAGTTCGTGCTCGTCGTGTCCAGTGAGATGTCGGTAAAAAGCGGGAATGTGAATTTTCGAGGGTTCGAGAAGGGTAATCCACGGCAACGGTTCCGACGCGGCGAAGTATTGTAACTGTCTGTATAGTACCTATCTGCTTCTGCATCCGACTCCTACTTTCGATGCTCTTTGCGGCCTCGGCTATCTGGTACCATACATGGCAGCTGTTTCTAGGCAATTCAAGCTTGATAACGAGGAGTCTGTTCTGGCTTGGGTACTCGAGTGATTTGAGAATGCATGGTCTAATTTTGATCAAGCACTTTCAGACTGCGAGGTGCCCGTCCCAAGAAAAAACTTGAGAGGAAGAGTCCTTCTTTGATTGTTCTCTCACTCGGCCCGGGCCTAGTATATCATCTTGTTTTGCTTAGATTGCCTGCGAGCATTTGGATATCATCTACTGCCCGCTAAAACTGTGGATTGTGCTTCAACAACTCACAGCTTAGGATACTACCTTTAGCAGAAAACTTATCCTGTAACTCAGATAACAGTTTCCTATCAGAAATACCTCCTCACAACCAAGATGACTTCCGCAATCCGTGAATGGAACTCTTGCACTCCTGTCTTCGAAGAAGTGAACAATCACGTGCTTCTCGGTATCGATAAGCCGCCCCACTTCTTGACGATGAGATTCCTCGACTCCAACGCCACTCTTCTGAAATCTTGCGGGCTTCTTGCAGAGTAGCACAATTACTTGCAAACCCCTTCGAAAACCTCTTACAATGTACGAAATACTATCACAATCGAAGCAACGGTCACTCCTCACCGACCTCCCAGACGAAGTTCTGCAGCAGATTACCTACTACTGTTCTGCGAACGATGTGCTCTTGAACATTCAACGACTTTCGAAACGATTTGGCAGGTTGGCCAGCGAGCCATTGCTTTGGCGACATCATTGTAAAGTAGAGTTCAAGTACTGGGATTCACAACACGCGATTAAAGCGAAGTTTTTGGGCAATGCTGTGGATGTTGATTGGAAGGCGCTCTACACATATCGAAGGGAAATAGACGCACAAACCACTCGACTACTCAATGGCATTCTCGAGGCACAGGTCGATCGAATATCCAAATTTAGATCCATCTCGAGTTTTGGTTATGATGCAAAAGACACTTTGGTGCGGCATTGCCATGCGCACGAGGACACTCAAGATGTTCTTGCAAGAAGGTTAGTTGTTTTGAATGTATGCAGACGCAGCTTTAACTTTGCTCTAGATACTATGCCAGCGCTGTTCTAGATCACGTCCACCGTTCGAAAGCATTAGATTTATGGAGGAGGGTTCTGCACGGAGAAGATGTCCCCATCGAGAAAGCTCTAGGCGCCTTTGATCTATTCGTCCTGCATGACCACTATGGCGACCTTACAGAGGTATGTCTTAATCAAGATTCAGGAATAGGATCCAATTGACTTTCCCATAGATCTCGGATTTATTTGACAACCTCCTTAAACACCTCCGTCAAGAGCACCCCGGTATTGACGATTTACCACCCCGGCAAAAAGCTCTCACAGCGTTGAGGTTCTTACGCAAAAACAACTTCGTGGGTCTCTCCTCGGAGCTCGCATATAGAGATTTACAGAACAACTTTATTGGAATTGCATTACAAGACCAAGACCATCCATCATTACCGCTTATCTCAGTTGCGATATTTTGCGCTGTGGCCCAGAGACTAGGGCTCGATGCAAAGTGCTGTGGAATACCGAATCATGTCCATGCCATGATAATCCCTGCCCACGGAGAGTCGCTCGATGACAGACCATTGAGGGAAGGAGAAGCTCAAGCAGAACCGATGTACCTGGATCCTTACGGCTTTGATGACGAAATTCCGCCACAAGCGCTTCGCATTATTCTGACTCAATATGGTCTCCGGCCACATCAGTTTACTGAGTTCATGACAGATACTGACAATGCTAACATAATACTTCGCACTTCGAGGAACATCCTGGCCACCGTTCAGGAGTTTAGAGCTCAAGGAACTGGTGCCACGAACACAGGTCACCCGACTATACGACTTCATGCGAATCCATTCGCAGATCTGGATAATGCTTTCTATTCCGCTTTATGGGCCAATTACATGTTCGGGAATCCTGCTCGACCATCGGAAATGACCACTCAACGGCAATTTATACCCTTCATTTTGGAGCGTTTTGAACGCCTGTATCCTATGGATGCGTCACTGATAGAGGAGTACATAGTGCCTCAGTATGGTATTACAGACCACACCTCGGAGAATTGGGAACTTCGAGAAGCACTTCGCGTTGTTCGAGTTGCAGATCAGACTCCAAAGCAGCGTCGACTTCGAGATACCCAGGCAGCTCGTGAAGGCGTCAAGTACAAGGTTGGCCAAGTATTTCGTCACAGACGTTACGCTTATATGGGAGTAATTACTGGTTGGGACATGGAATGTGGGATGACTTCTGCTTGGATTGCTCATAATAATGTCGACTCACTATCTCGCGGTAGGCAACAGAGCTTCTACCATGCACTGTAAGTTCTACGCCCTTGCCCAATACAGACTACAGCTTACCAACAGAACATCCAGAGTTGAAGACACAAGTATTCGCTATGTGGCTGAGGAGAACATCGAAGTCATTGAGCCTGATGTGCCGGTATCGTTGATGAGCTTGGCAGGGAAGTTCTTTAAGCGCTGGGATAAGGAGAACCGAGTTTTTGTGTCAAATATTCAAGATGAATACCCTGAGGACTAATAGTTGACCAATGATTCAAATCAGTTCTTCACAGCGTGCAGGACCTTTGACTTATGTATCTATTAATTCTATGTGACCGATTGTGGACAGGTTCTTCTGTGCATGTGATCTTGATTGTAAAGCAGGTTCGAAGAAGCTTCTGCGGCATAGTCCTATTCCTGTAGAGTAACTGAGAGGTATCTGTGTCCATTATCGACTGGCCTCTTGCTTCCCTCGTTCTTGCTTTCTATGCTTTTGTGCTGTTTAGCCTGCTCGCCTGCAATATCCATCAAGCATGCATTCAAATATCTTGGAATCGGGTATCCATCCCGCCATTTCCTTTTCACGTCTTGACGCTTCTAATTCAACGCCTCCCAACCTTCGCGTCGATCATACCAGCGTCAACCAAAGCTTTGATGATGTTGAATGTAGCATCTGTCAAGTCCTCTTCCTTAGTGTCTTCTACCCCATTGCTTGTTTGGATGTCGTACTTCAGTCTCTCGACGAAGGTGGTCTTGAGATCGTTTTGCTCTGTAATGAGTTGTCTCAATAACTTCAAATGATCCTCGGCCTTCATACGTTCCACAATGTCGTCAGCGAGGCCCTGGTTTTCATTGAGCTGTTCTCTGGTGATTCCGAATACGCTAAGTAGTTCAGATTCTTGCAAAGGCTCGATACCAGCCGACTTCAAGTGGTGAGCAACCTGTTCAGAAGAGACCAGGGTAGTTTGTTTGATTTTCTCGATGGAGACGGCATTTTTGAGGCTTTGAAGAACTACGGTCTGTTGTTCGCTAGCGCACAAAGCCATTAGGTTGTACTCAACATCTTCTTCTTCTGCGATGCGTGCTAAGACGTTTTGTCGAGCAAGAGCAGTCCAATCTCCTTCGAATCGTCCTTGGAAAACCGTCAGCTAAGTTGATCGTGCCAGAGTAGAACTCTTACCAAGATTACGTGGCTGCTTGAGAAGCCCATCGAGTCTCCAGACACCTCTTCCGATCGGTACGTAGGCTATGTAGTGGTAAGCATCCTCGAGATCTTGCTTCGGCTTCTTCGTCTTGCCGCTGCTAGCTCTCTTGCGTTTGGTACCGTTGGACTTTCTGCGGTATTTACTAATCTTGACCCACTCGTCATGGTCTCGCTGGACTTGAAGAGAGGCGTTCAAGGCGTCAATTTCACTATATCCATATTAATATCGACGTCCTGGAATCGCTTATCGAGTTTTTGTTACATACCGAGCAGAGCTATTGTGAATTTGACGGATGCATGCATTATCGGACAGAACTTGGCCCCGCTCCGCTGGGATGAGATTTGCGGTTGAAGCTTTGAGGTTACCGAGGATGTCGGTGCCGTTTGCATCAAATCTCATGCCGGGAACATTAAGAAGGATGTTAAGCATTGCAACGGTGGCACATGAGTTGTTAGTAGTCTGATGATGTCAGTTTCTTTAATGGACCCTGGGTGGACTTCAATACACGTACCTGATTTGCAAACCAGACTTGCGAGGGGCAGTTTTGAATGTCCTCACTCTCTTCTCCATCAACCAGACGGTAATTGAATAAGAAGATCATACCAAGGACTTGACCGCTAATACGAAGTCAATGATGACTATACAAGCTGAGAAGGTCTAGTAACTCACGTTAACTCGTAGATTGCTTCGTCCTCTAGTCCGTAGAGCTCTTGAACAGTCACACCTTTAGCACCGAGCTTCCTCAAGATCTTCTGGAATTCTTCCTGTCACATAGCGTTAGCTAAAGAGGGAGATACAGATTCAGGCTTACTGGATCAGATTCTACTTCCAACCAAGCACGACCATCGTCACCTGCACCACCTGGACCAGCATTGTCTTCCCCGGCCATGCTGGACACACTCTCTGACATTGTCGCTTCTAGGTTGGAGACCAGTTCGCTTCGATGCTTTCGCTTCGCTGTCTAAATCAGTCTGAATCAGTCTACAACAATATCTTCCCATGAAACGCTGAGATCAATAGAATCTCCTTCTGTAAAAATGAAAGGAAATTGTAGCGTTGACAAATCCAAACAAAGCTGAGCGCTTGGAATTCAGATTTTGAAATCTGTGATAGCGCGCTAAAGAGTATTCAAGCAATTCAACGAGATGGAATGACATAAGCTTTGAAACTAAAGGAGGCGCAAGGAAGTATATGGATAAAGGTATGGTTTTGTGGAGAACTCACTGGTGTTGAGAAGATCAAACCAGGTCTTCAAAGCCTGACAATTAGAAGTTTTATAGGCGGAGGTAGAGAGATTAACGTACAAAGGCTCTGAAATGTAGAATCGTGTGGTGGTGTTCTCACTGAATGAGGTGCGTTGTGTTGAAGAACAGATTTTCGAAGCTAAGGCTATCGTTCAACCCTCGTCATATTCAATGCTTCTGGCCATAGAGCCCTAAGGCAGCATTTGTTAGCTGTAAAAACGTGCCATATATAATGAGATTCTACTACGGAGACACAGACAATACAGGCACAGATTTCGCACACCAGTATGGTTCTATGATCATCACAAAGGCTCGGCTGGTCAACAGGGGCTCGAAGCGAGGTGAAGAACTACGCTAGTAATTTCCTGGTGTGTCAATATCATCGCGGTTCGCGACGTTCTGGTTCTGAGATTGGAAATTTCAGGCAAGCAGTCAACAATAACTTCGCCAACGACATTTCCTTCAGTCATTGCTACCGATCTTCTCCTCCACATGCTCGACTCGAACTGCACTCAAGACTATTCCCGCTCCACAACGATCCACTGTCGATTCGATTCAGCTCTTCTTCAAGTGCGTCCAGAGATTTGGACTTTCAAGAGCATGCCATGAGTTCAACCCCTCAAATGCGGTCGTCGTGGCCATCGACTCCGGGCAGCAATCAGCCAACTCCAGACTCGACGAGGGTGAGATCGCCTCTACCAGAGATACCAAATGCCGCTCCAGCAGCTGCTGCAACAAATGCGCCTCTCATACCTGTCAATCTCATCGATGCCCCGAGCCAGCGGATGTACACTTTAGCAGTCTATGGATTGCTTCTGGTGTGGCGTCTATACGATTGGTGGAAACTTGTGGAAGATGACACCAATTCATTTGCCCTGTTCTTTAAGTGGACGCTCATAGATATCCTATTCTTGTTTGGAATCCCTCTACTACGAATACCATGGCTCGAATGGTCGGAATCAACATCACTTGTGGCATGCTCTTTGCATACAGTAGTGAATGGCATGCTGATGTTTCGGATACCGGTAGGTTTTGGGAAAGGAAACAATGAAGATTTAACTCACTATCTGGATAGCTTCCATTGGAAGGGACATTATTGTTTTTTGCCAAAACTATTTTCGATCGAGAGATGTCGATTTCCGAGAATAGTGTTCGGCCATCAACGATTTTACATAATTCGTCCCTCATTATGGGAAAGCAAATCATCAATATCTTGCCTGAAGGGTATGTGGAGTCTCGAAGTTCTCCCTTTACAATAAACCAACTGACGTATCTTTAGATCTGTTACTATGAACCCAGAGGGCCAGCCATTCTGCGTCGACAGCAGTCATCCTGTGGCTCACATACCTCTATACTTCAACCAGACCAAGCCGAAACATGTCGAACTTCTCCGTATAGACTTTGATACGAATGCCAATGAGACAATTGTACTGTCACAGAAGGAGGTCAACAATGCCAAAAAGACCCAGGACGACAATTTGTACACTATTAATTACACCGCTAAGAAGCCCGGGCTTTATAGGTTGCTTAAGGTTGTCGATAAGACAAAGCTAGAGGTCCAGAGAAGGATGTCAGATACATTGGTTGTCACATGTCCGAGGGCTGTTGTCAAGTCTTCATCTTCAGACAAATGCTTAGGTGATCTTTCGGATCTCACCATGGAGATCGAGGGCACTCCACCTCTGAAAGTGGTTTACAGCCGAACCGCGAACAGCGACCAGAGCGTTCATCATTTTCAGAGCATCCAACCAGAGAATTTTGCTTCGCCTCTGTTAGGATCAACCAACGCAGGTACCTTGGTCTTAGCAGGCAGTCAAGACGTCTCATGGGCGCGGACCCATCGCATTACCGTTCCTCTTAACGAGTCGATGATGCCTAGCGGCCGATGGCTATACTCTATCGATGAGATACACGATGCCACTGGTAACATAGCTAATTTCACCATTGGGGGCGATGACGGAGAGCATGTCTACCCCAAAGGTGCACATCTGGAACAGGCGTTCGTCGTTCATGAGCGACCTTTTGCTCGCCTCAAAGGATGTGATTCTCGCAACCCACTGATGGTCGCAAATGGGCAAGCTATCCAGTTCCCTGTTCAGTATTCGTCACCCGGCCGTGCACCTGATGACACTTCCCACACCTTGATGTGGAAATTTTC
Source organism: Mollisia scopiformis (assembly GCF_001500285.1). NCBI lineage: Eukaryota > Fungi > Ascomycota > Leotiomycetes > Helotiales > Mollisiaceae > Mollisia > Mollisia scopiformis. Next base: position 24,955 of record NW_017263605.1, read on the forward strand.
TCCCTTAGAAAGCTTAACAAAGAATGGAGACCATGGAGAAGAAACAGTGTTCCAGGAATTCTCAGCAAGGGCGGCTCACAACACGCCGGTCATTCGCCAGCCCGGGCTTTACACGCTGACTGGGGTGAAGAGCAAATTCTGTGACGGAGAGATCAAGGAGCCAGCGTCCTGTCTACTGCTAAATCCGCCTGAGCCAGAACTGACATTAAGTTCCGAGAATATCAACGACAAATGCGCAGGGAATTCCATTGGCTTACTTGTTGATCTCGACCTAATCGGTACACCTCCATTCACTGTGAGATATGATGTTATCACCAAGGCTGGAAAGCATCCGGAGGATGTCAAAGTATCTGGACTGCGTCACCAATTGGCTCTCAAGCCGACTGACGCAGGCCACTTCAAGTATCAATTCACCTCCATCGATGACGCCGTTTATAAAGGCCATCAGCTAAGCGGGAGTGGACTTGTCCTGGAGCAAGACGTGAAACCACCTGCCTCTGCACGCCTACGTGTTCCTTCTGGTAGCATCGATGCATGTATCGAGGAGCCGGTTGAGATGAATGTAGAACTATCTGGAGAAAAGCCATTTACCTTGGAATATGAGCTTGTTCATGACGGTAAACGGAAGAAGAATAAGATCTCGAGCATTGGCACAGATGTCTACAAAATCAGCACCGACCCGTTGATCAAAGGCGGCGAGTATTCCCTTGCTCTGACGAGTGTCCAGGACAAGACCGGGTGCAAGATCTTCCTAACCAGCGAGGCCAAATTTACTGTCAGGCGACAAAGACCGAAGGCATCTTTCGGATTACTGGAGGGAAAGCATAAGACAGTCGAGGTTGAGGGTGGGAATGTCGAACTACCATTACGTCTGACTGGCCGTTCTCCTTGGACACTGAAGTATCGTAATCTTAACGATAAATCGGGGAAGATATTGGAGAAAAGAGCCAGATCAACAAATGACATACTTGCCGTATCCGAAAGAGGTATATACGAGATCCTGGAAGTCTTAGATGAGCAATGCCCAGGAACTGTTGATACTACTGCCTCTACATTCGAGGTTGACTGGTTCCTCCGACCCCAAATCAAGGTTGCAGATACGGCGGCCCTTATTCCAGATGGCAAGAAGTATCGCAAGAGAGAAGTGTGCGAGGGCGACATCGATGCAGTAGAGGTCAGCCTCATTGGTAGGTTGTCTTTGACTTAGCAGACAATATATACTAATTCCTTCTAGGTTCTTCGCCCTACAACGTTAGATATCGGGTCAGTCACAAACCAGAGCACGGAACAAGCTCTATCAGCAACAAAGAGTTCGAAGCTGCCCTTGGTGTGGCTACCATTTCCATGGATACTAGTAAACCTGGAACCTACGAGTACAAGTTCTCGGAACTTTCTGATGCTCTGTACGACCACGATTCCAAGAAGTTCACCCCTCTTGTACTGGAGCAAAAAGTCAACCGGAAACCATCTGCCCACTTCATCAAACCAGGCCAATCTTACAAATACTGTAAAGAGGAGCTGGCAGGTGACGAAGTTATCCCGATCAAGTTGGAAGGAGTTCCTCCCTTTAGTCTCGAAGTAGACATCAAACATCAGAGCAATATTCGACCGGAGACCGTGAAGATAGCCAATATCGAGTCTAATCATTATGACTTCCGGATTCCACATCGCGTCCTCTCCCTGGGTATCCATCAAGTCAGCGTGCGGAAGGTCCGCGATTCCCACGGATGTCAACAGAAAACAGAATATGGAGGACCTCATGTCCAGGTTCAGGTCTATGATGTCCCTACGATCTATCCTTTGGATTCTCGAGTTGATTATTGTGTGGGTGAGCGAATATCCTATACTCTATCTGGCACAGCACCGTTTGAGATCTTCTACAACTTCGAGGGTGTTCAAAGAAAGGCGAAGTCCACAAGCACCACTTTCCGGCGCATCGCAGAGAAGCCTGGCAATTTCACCATCACTGGCGTTTCCGATAAGGCGAGCGAGTGCAAAGCGAGGACGAATATATCCAAGCTAGTCCACGAAATGCCAAGCGTTAAGATTAGCAAAGGCAGACAAGTAGAAGTGGATATCCACGAAGGAGGAGAAGCTGAAATTCTGTTCGAATTCTGGGGCACGCCTCCATTTGAATTTACGTACACGAGAAGTACGAATGCTCGAAGAGGTCAGAAGTCACAGGTCTTAGAGACGAGACATGAGGTCTCTTATGAGCACAGCAAGACTATTCAGTCGTCACAGGAAGGCACATATGAGGTGGTGGCTATTAAGGACAAGTACTGTTCGTTCTCTACGCAGAAAGCAGAGTCTGGGAACAAGCAGCGTCTGCTTCAATTCTAGGCGACGAGTCCTTGTTGGAATAATATTTGATGTTTACGCATAGCGCGGCGTTGGGCCTCGTTTCTCTACCATGTTTGTAGTATACCAAAAATACCAGAATGAAAATGAAGAATGAATCCATCATCTCTCATATTATACTATATATCTGACTGCCAATGTGCACCTAGGTCGCTCCCTCTATTTGGCTCCCCCTTTCTAACTCTTTCAGGTATTCTATTTCAAATCTGAATTTCCTCCCTTTATTCCAATTCAGACCCCAATTGATTTCCCCAGCATCAACCTTCACTGCCCGGAGGACCCTCATTCCGTCCAAGATATCCTTCTTCTGCTCCCACGTATAAGTTTGCGGCGGTTCCTGCCAATTGACTTTCAACGTCTGCACATCCGCCCCTCCCAACCACTTCCCCAATTTCTTAATCCCCTTCTTAACCTCCGCAATCCTTGCATCTGCCTCTATATCTCCCGGTTTCGTCGTCCTCTTTTCGGAACCCAGGTGTATAAATACATGTATATGTTTTATCGACGAGGTCAATGCCGAGGACAGGATTAGATCTGACCGCCGAGTTTTATGCTCCCAGATGTTGTAGTCGATTTTGATATGGATGATTTGTGTGGGAGCGCCGTACAGGAGGGGGAGGGCCTCGGTGCGGATCTGGTGGTTGAGTAAGAGGAGGGAGGGGTTGATGGGTTGCGTGAGGTGGATGTGGGTCTGGAGTTGTCTTGGGTGCGGACCTCGTATTGGAGGACTGCAGACGGGGGGCAGAGTGTGGATGTAAATCAATTCTCTGATTTCGAGTGGTAGTCTGAGGAGATGTGAGAGTATGTTGTTATTTGGTTCGGTAGGAAAGGAGGCGGGGATGGCGGGGGAGGGTAGCGTGGGGGTGGGAAGAGGATATGGACTTTTGGCATATTGTTGTAGAACCAAGAAGCAGGCGCGCAGGTCTTGTTTTCGGAGGCTCCAGACTGCATCTTCAGGTAGGTGAAGGATGGATTCTATGTTTGGAGACGGACGAGTCTGGGCCATTGAATTTGACCGTGGGGAAATGCAGATACGTTTGCTTGCTGGAGCTGACGAGGATTTCTGGCCAGAGGAGGAGGGTCGTTTGGAGGGGTCTCCAGGGGCAGACGCCATTGGCAACAAGAAGAGGAAGATCAGCAGGATATAAATAGGTTTTGGGGGTTTGCAATGTGTCTAGAGACGGACGTGTAGAGCATCTGCGGGGAGACGTAGAGTAGTGGGGCCCGTATGAAAGAAGCTTTTCTCGAAGCTCTAAACGCAAGAGCGGGTCCTTGGTCTATTCTTACAAGTCTTGGCACCTCTTAGGGATCAGATAAGATCATCCTTGAGCCTTGACACGGCACATGAGAGGGCATCCAGAACATACTCAAGCATTTATTTTATCACCCAGATGTTACACCCACAACTCTAATCTTGAGTTTGATGAGTCAGTCCATGATGGGACGAGGCTAGACTCTAGCCTTCTAACTTCTTACCCCTATCTTCACGTGATACGTGTGCATCTTCATACACCGAGGTTCTCTGTTTGACTTTGTTCTTTTTCTTCTGTGGCAGTTTCGGAGTATTATATATCTGTCTCAGAACCATGTCCACGTTGGATCGAGTGTATCCGTATTAACACTGCCTGACTATCGCGGAATTGATAAGTCCAGAGTTCACTAACAAATAACCCATTCTCATGCTATGGATGCATTGTACATTCAATTTGGTGCTTTGCTCTTCTGGATCGTCGATTGTATTCATATTTAATAAAAATCTTCTAGTGGAGAAATTATAGAAGTTGATCACCACGGCTAAAGTTTTTGGAGACTATCTGAGCCAGGATCATGGAGTGGATGTTATACATTCCGGTTGGATCACAACTTCTGTGGCACAGTCTTGACTCGGGCACAATCCCTGCTTGTCATACCAGACATCCGCGCTCGCAGACAACCTTAATAATCCCAAGATCCACTTCGCACCGCATGTGCCCTAACCTTTACGCCATTTCCACTACAGTTTGTGAGTGTCAAATTGTGTCGGACAATTGGGTCCGTCTCCATGGATTCCATCTTGTCAAATCTCTGCAACAATCTCACTGTTACGTAGCTGGCCTCGGTCAGGGCGAATTGTTGTCCTATACAGATGCGAGGACCACCGTTAAACTAGAACAAGGTCAGTCTTGGCTCGCAGAAAATCATTGAGATGACGAAAACTGTCACAAGCCTGGGATTCTGGTCGGTGTGCTCGAGTCTGGAGATAGCATGCTTATCAAGAATTATAGGAGTGTGAACTCACTGGAACAAATTCCCAACCAACTTTTCGATTCTCCCATCTCTCAGGTCTGAAATCTTCGGCATCCGGTCCCCATATATCCTTTCTGTGATGCAGAACGTGGACTGAGTAATCGACAGAGGAGCCAGCGGGGACGAAGATCTTGGACTGGCCATCCTTTCCGCCACCTCGGGGCAAGGCTAAACCAGTCAGCGTACTTCTTGGCAAACGTCAAATTGTCAAGGAAATTGTCTGAAGAGAAAGAAGACAGGAAGGGAGTGAAACAAGTCTAAAAATGGATCTCTTGTCAACCGACATACTAGTATCTTTATTGGCGAATCTACCGTTGATAGGCACGACAGGGTAGAGACGAAGAGCTTCGTTGTTGCAATGTTGCAAGTACTGGCAAGATTTGAGCTTTGAAAATGTAATGGCCTTTGGCTTGTCGTAAGTTCCAAACTCTTCTAGACAAATGTTCCGAAGCTTCTGATAGCGGGTTGAATCTTTGGACAGACACAAAAACAGCCAACCCAGGAGCGAAGCCGTTGTATCGCGACCGGCGAGAAGGATATGAAGAAGTTGAGAACGTAATTCGATCGGATCCTGTGTCTCAGCCGCCAGTGCTTCAAGGAAGACATATTTATCTTTTCCGCCCTTTTCGAGTTCCTTTTCGCGAAGATCCTGAGACAATGCTAGCCGAACGAAGTGGTCAATGAAATCATGGCATGCTTTGCAAGCCTCTTTGAAGCCCTTCGGGTTGACAAGCCAGTATAAGTTGCCAAAGCGAGCTCTCGTCGCTATTGCCATCTGGCCTTTGTCGAAAGCAGAGGCAAAATCAAAAGACTGCAACCCGTCTTTATCCTTCTTGACTTTGCTTCCGGGTATGAGTTGTATCTGTGAATCGACTGATTCCCCAAACAGAAATTCGGTTGCAGAGTCGAGTGTCAAACGGAAGAATAGCTCTTGGAGGTCGACACAGTCGGTCCACTTGTCTGATCCTAGATGAAGGTCCAAGGCTCTCATCATGTTCTGAACATGGATCTCTTCCAGACCCAAATCGCTGACTTGCTCTCTAACAAATTGAGGACGCATCATGGTTCTTGAATGCTCCCAGCCAGCGCCATCCTGCGTGAAGATACCATTTCCGAGCAGCGGCCAAAACAGGCCCCTACGGAAGGGACCCAGGTCGAAATCGTCAAATTGCGTTGCTAAGATGGCCTGGATATTCTTCTCATCGGCAGTCTGGAAATTCTCGCTTCCAAATAGATTCCAGCTATATGTAATGGCTCCAACATCCTCTGCTCTCTTAATGAAGTCGACCGGAAAGCGTTGTGCCTTGTCTGCTTTGATAGCACGAACGATCTGGTCGATACCAAAGGGCCAGCGGTTCTTCTGAGCAGGAGGAGCTTCGCATTTGAGTTCGCGAGCTCTAGCTGCGTTATGTCGAGCGATCAGGTAGCCAGTAACAACCTGGTAAATGATGTAAGAAACGCCAGCCCAGAACAAGGCTACCACGGCGAGGGGAAAATGCATCGTCCTTCCGGATGGTGGCTTCTGACTTCACGTCAGAGAATGCAAGTAAGCAAAGCTTATATGATTTATCGAACTCTAAGGCAGACGAGAGCATGTATTGACAGAAAGACGGACGGAAGCGCAATTATGCTTTGCTTTATTTTGAACTGCTGAGACCAGTGAAAACCCGGAAACGGTGAACTCGGCCGGTGCGTCTGAGACGACTCGTCTCAAACGACCTCGCGAGTCGGAGAAAAGAAACGAGGGCGGAAGAGGAGGCGATGCATTCCTCCGACTCGAATTGAATATATACAGTGCACTACCAGTGCAATCGCAGTTTCACCCCGCTTTGAGAAGAATCGGAGTCGCAGATGCGCCGGTCAGTAAGAAGAGTTGGACGCCCGGCCGGAGGTGGAGGTGTGCCAAGGGGAGTATTTCCTTGATACAGTACAGGACCCGTACTTTCCTGACAAAAGCCAATCACATTGAATAACTGTGGGGAAATGTATGCCTATCTTTTCAGTGGACGTACGTGCAAGGCACAGCGTGAGCTCTGAACGTCTGAATCGTTTAGAGAGCGAAACGTAAGAGAGGATTTTGGAGAAAGCGAGCGAGCGAGTGAGGTCATAGTCTTCAAGTCTTCGAGGACATGCGGGACAACTAATACGTGAAGTCTAGTGAGGAAGCAATCTTTGCACTGGTTTGAGCAGGGCGGAACATGTTCAAGTGTATTGGTATGTATTCGCAATGATTGGGTCAGTCTCACCCCACCTCACAACTCACACCCCACCATTGGTGATTAAAAGCCAACTCGCATCGCGAAACAGACACGAAGAATCGCGTCGTCGCGAAATCTTGAACTCCGCTCCACGTCTCCAACGCCCAATGCTCGGTCGCTCCCTCGGATAGCCAACAGAAACTCCACACCATCAACTCTGACAATAACGCTTGCAGTAAAGCAAAGCAAAGCTACCGAGATGCTACATAAACAGACCCCACTAGTACCAGAACATTCGCTCTCCATGCCGCCGAAAAATCTCGTCGTAGAGCGTGTCCTTGATGCGATGCGTGGAATGAAACCTGAAGCGCCCAACCTTTATGTTCCATGTCATCTCCGGCTGGTCGTATGCCCAGAGACTTAGAACAAATGAGAATCATTAATGCAGCCGTCCAAATCATATACAGTACAACATAGTCTTCGTTAAACCCACACAAGAATGATTGCCGTGACCAAATGTTCATGAGATCAGATCGCCCCCAAGCTGCATGCCAAGTCCAGTGTGCTTGGTGCTACCAGAACTGCCCTCTCGCAGGTTCGGACTGGATCCGGGGTGACTGAAGTTGTCGAAAGTCAGCCGGCGTCGCGCAACCGTCAAGGGAGTCTTTGCGGTTCGGGGCGTCTTCGGCCACGCACCTTGCGCAGGGCTGGGAGTGATGTTGACGAAATCAGAGAAGTCAAATCCTTGGGATGGAGTGACAGGGCCACCAAAACCAGCAAGAAGGCTTCCACCGCCACCAGGAGTGGTCATCATCGATGAAGGCAATGCAAGAGTTTTGGGTGGTGGAGTCGATGGGGGAGCCATGCGAGCGCGATTTGGGTTTGCTGGCGAAGGAGAAGTAGCAAGATAAAGTAGTAAATCTGCACCCTCTTCTCCCAACTTGCCTGTCTTGTCCTTGCGGTGGCCCAAGCTACCGCGATTGCGGGGAGGAGATGGTGTTCGTGGGGGTGATGAGCGAATGTCGAAGGAGTGGGCGGGCAGCATATTCTCTTCGTCGTCCGAGGTAGCAGCAAAGTTAGTTGAATGAACCTCGTCTGATCCCGAGAAGAAGGAGAGTCCGGGGCCAGAAGAAGTGGTGAAGTGTGTATGCTTCTTGGGCTTGATCGGTGAGGATTGTGCGAGCTGACTGTCCTTCCACGAAGTGCGACCCGCATTGACTGATCTGCCAGCTGTAGGAGACGACCGAAATCTCTTGCGTGCACTTGTAGGTGAGCTTGGATGTTCGAAACTATGATGAAAGTTGCGTTTGCGGAGTCCGGTACTGCTGCCACTGCCACTCCTTGAACCGACCTGATCGGAGAAGATAGCCGGGGCTTTCAGGGGGGAGCTCATGAGAGTCCTCGAACCAGAATACCGGAACTCAGATACCACCGAATTGGTGCTCGAAGACGAATCAGAGAAGATATCTCCACTCGACAGAGGCCTCTTCTGCCGCAACTCCTCTTCGACTTTTGGCTCGATCGTGTCCAGGGTGAGATCCTCCCAACCGCGGGCAGCCTTATATTGCGCCAGCGCGAGTCGAGCTTTGAGTTTGCGTCCAATCTGTAGAATCAATTATCGTCAGCATGCCGACTTCTGCCTTGGGAGGAAAGTAAGGGAGAGATTGACCTTGCCGACCTCCGCTCTCTTCAAGACGGCATCGACGACCACCTCAGGTTGTTTCTTCTTCCACGGGGAAGACATCCTCGAGTTGAATGTACCCGGGGAATTGCTTTGTGTGATTGAGAAAAGGTCAGCGCCGTAGGACCAGGTGAAAGCCTTTATCGGGGCCAAAGAGAAGTCGGCGTCAACGATTGAGAGGGTGGAAATGAGGTCTTCGGTTGGTCTGATTGTGGGCGTCGAAGGGGGAACAATTTAATTGTGGGGGGAAACAGTGCGCAGAATGGCTTTCTGAGAGAAAAGTGATTACAGTGCGATCAAGGGGAAAAGAATTTCCAGAGATCACGAAAAGTGAGCGATTGACGAAACAAGATCAAGATCAAAATCGAGGTCCCCGACAGAATGAAATGCGAATCAAGCGCTGGCTGCGGTTGGCATCTGGATGTCCGCTCATTCCTGGCGCTCTGAAGTGCAGGCCGCCCAGTACCGTACCAACCAAGCAAATAGGCCTGTAGCCGTCCACCACTCAGGGGAGCAAACAGCCAGCCAATGACCAGTCACCTATCGTGATATAAGATCTCTTCTATCAGTTCATCAGCGGCCGTGCGCAAGCTGTTTGCAAGCTGTTTTACAAGGTAGGTAGGGCTGGGCTGGCAAAAGTCGGAAGATAATTTGAAAAGGAGTTGCTGCACTCCTGTCACATCTACTCTATAAAACCCGCAGACTATATATAATCGTCTGTCATCTCTATAGGAACCACAGCCCATGCTAACAACTAATAATTATGGAGAGAGAGAATAACTGGAACCTCCTGGTCTACTACTACTACCTTAATTCTTTGTACTACTACTCAATGATTTTACAGCCAGTATCTGCTGGTATTTGTATCTTGCCAAGTGTGGAGGAGATCTATACTGTATAAGGTTCGACGGCTATATCTGCGAAACTGCATTCGCAGGCCCGTCGTCGTCGTCGATCAGGTTATGTGGGATGAGAGAGGAAGGAAGGAAGGGAGGGAGGAAGGAAGCAAGCAAGCAAGCAAGCAAGCATGATAGAAGTCTAACACTAGAGTCCGACTGGAGGTAACAAGGGATTTCGGTTCGACCATGCTCGTGCGCATGCTGTCTCCCGCACTGCAGCCGTTGAAGTTCGAATATCTACCTAGGGAGTCAGAATAGAATATGGCCCCGTCCCGTTTGCCAAAAGACAATCTCTGACAAGGTGTAATGAGACTGAAGGTTCGCTCGCTTTGTCATTGCACTCACTACTTGGAGAAAGCACACCCCGGACCAGACTAGACCAAGCTTAAAGTATATTTCGCATATTCTTCTTCTGGTCTTTCTCTCTTGCGCTGAGCTTCGTCCGTCGCCTTACACGTCCACAACACGAAAGTCATCACGTTCTATCTTGATCGCTTACACAACTGACCTATTCTTGGACTCACTCCCGACTACAGCGTGTTCGTTGCTTTGCTTCGAGATCCCCATCGTTGCCAATCGTTGGTAAGTTACTCTTGAACGGTTCTGCGACTTCTGCACGTGTTGTAGATCCTCATGGTGTGGTGGTGGTGGCTGGCACTGGCTGCAGAGTTCGTCTATCTAACATGCGATTTGCACCTGCAGAACACACAATCCCACTACTGTAACGACCGCCGAATTCTCTCATTGATAACCTGAAACCAAACACGAGCGTCCTCTGGTTGGCTGCTACAGGCTGCTGCCCCACGAATACGAAGCCACTTCGGGCCACTTGCGTCGTGGACTTGTCCCAGCAGGGTTTACTGCCGGGATACCAGAACGCCTCGACAGCGCTCACTCCAATAATTTACCACGGACTACGAGGTGGAAAAGAGAGAGAGAGTTCAAGTCATCAATCTCCACGTTCATACATGCTCTTCCTTTTCAATTGAGGACGCTGCTGAGAGCGCGCAACTCCAGTTGCTCCTCGATCTCGCATTCGCACTCAGAACACACTCGCTCTGCCTTGGTAGCATCCCTGAACCAACTCGCATTCCCATATTTTCTCTTATCGAAATCAAATCAGGGCAAGCCGTCATCGCCTAAAATAACTGACACTCGCGGGAGCTCGGTCTCGGTCAGGTACCATCCTCATCCTCGTCCAGAGAGCTTCCTATCTACATTCGTTTTTCTGACTTGGTGAGTTCCTGTGATTCATGTCTCTGAATAATCTCCGCTGGTCGGTTGAGTATCTAACGGCGGGAGCAGATGAAGCATGGCGCACACGATCTTGGAGAAGCTGCGCCGGCGCTCCAAGGCGAGCTTCAATAAAAATAGTGACCAAAGCACCGACTCGAGCACTGATGGATCGGGAATAGCTACACAATCCTCTTCAACTGTCAATTCGGCCAGTGGGGGAGCTACCCCGCCTCTGCTCACCAATTCCACCTCGAGCTCCGACCTGCACAACTTGGGCACTCTTCCACCTCCAACACGACCAACTCTCTCGACAGCTTCAAGCAGCAAGAGACAAAGTGTATCGGGCATGTCTGGACTGGGCATGCAATCGCCTCAATCGCCTCCCTCCTCTCTCCCTTCTTCGCCATATGCGCCTAGGATTACATCCATCAATGATAAGCAATGGGTGAGTCCAAAAATGACATGTAACAACTCAGTCATTGGCCAATCGCTAACATAGTTCAGGTCTATCAAAAGACAATCTTAATATCTGGAATCATTGGAGATCCATCGACTCTGGCACTAGACGGCAATATCATCGTAACCAGATACGACGATGCCTTTCCTCCGTTGACATTCAAGGTTCACGGGTCACACTTCAAGACCTGTCTCCCTCTTATGCCAGGCAAGAACGTACTACGTTTTGACTTCACATCACCGAAACTGTCCAACAACAGCACGTCGAACCCGATACACTCTACAACCATTACGTTGCATATGATACCACCACAGAGTGGCCCGCCTGTTCAATTGGTCATCCTTCTTGCTAGTGATTCCCCTGCTACGTTTGATGCTCCCCCAGGGCGCATAGAGAAGGAAGGTAATGGTCTTGACGTTGCTATTCAGAAGTTCAGGATGACGGGATATCTTTGGCAAGCCTTCACAGTAAGTGGATTTTCAGTCCTGTCCTCAGGACACTATTGAGACCTCACTGTTCGACCACGTCTTACAGAGCTTGGTCAGGTACGAAATCGGCACACTGACAATCGACTAGGCAGAGAATATGAGTCGCAACAAGCTACAACGAAGAACCTTCAGAATGGAAGAGGAATGGGTGACTGGGACCTCGAACTATCGAGACCGGCAGAATAAGACGATGCGTTCCGAAGCAAAAGTTCACATTGTTCGTTGCGACAAAACGGTCAAAGAGATTCAGGATATCGAACGAGCGCAGCAAAACCCGAATGGAACAAAAACTGGAGATCTACTGACGATTGCGGCTGAGGCTATGAAAAACTATTTCCAGCCATTGCCAAACCAGACACAATTGTGTGCTGTATTATTGCTGGACTCCCATTGGGACAAGGAACGAAATCTTATTCGTGGTCATGCCGCTGTGACTGGCTCTGCCCATGGCGTCAACGTGGCTCTCTTCGGATCACACGCGCTCCACAGCTATCCTTCTTGCTTCGAAGAGATTGTCCCTGCATTCACGGATTGCACGCCAACCGATACCAATCATGTCGCGAATGACTGCAACGAGTCGGGAAGTAGTTGGGAGGCAGCGAATATCGGCATAGGCGCACATTTGCACGAGCTTGGACACTTGTTTGGCTGTCCTCATGAAGAGCGCGGAATCATGCTTCGCGATTATGTGACTTTCAGTCGTTCGTTCATAACCAATGAGCCGTACTCGACTCGGACCAAATTCAAAGCTGGTCTCGTGCTGCGTGAAGATGAGTGTGCATGGCACCGTTTGGATACTCTACGCTTCAGAAGCCATCTTAGCTTTGCTCTTCCGAACGATCCCCCTCGACAGGGCGACGACTCGATCCAAGTCTGGCCTGTAGAAAACGAAAAAGTCATTGTGACTGCTGCGTCTGGCGTTGCGTTTTATGAGGTCTTCCTTGAAGGCGACATCGAATGCCACTACTGGGAAGAGTATGGATATGTAGAGGGCCCAAACTACGGTTCTCACCCAAAGCAAATTATCTTGACGGAAGCGATTCTAAAAAACAGCGTACCCGAGAATCGAAAGACGGCCAAGTTCCAGAAGATTTGCATCAAATCAAAGTTCGGTGGCAGCCTTGACATAGACAATTTTGCCACATTGGCCTCAAAAGCCTCCAAGGTCAAGCTCTCAAATGGACGGCTGGCTTTTCGAAGTCGCAGTCTCGGTCTCTCGCAACTGGATGGTTCGACGCCTGAGGAGATCGTCTTCCATAGCACCGTTCAGAAGACGAAGCTGCTCACCCAGGTTCGTGTTTACCACGGAAATTTCGTCGATGGGATGGAATTTATCTACGAGGACTCTACAACACAATTGTTCGGAAAGAGGGGGGGAACACCGGGTGGCAGCGAATTCAACCTTGGTACGAGACCGCAAATCGCTTGATACTTGAGAAACAGCACTGACAATTCATAGATACCCGACGAGGGGAGGTTATCAGTGGTTTTTATGTTAGGAGTGGTCATTGGATTGATGGTATTGCTATCATCACCAGTTTGGGCAGGAAGTCCCCTCTTTACGGGCAACCAAATGGCTCTGAGTAAGTTGTTTGATTGTTTCCGAGTAATCGATACTGACCGATTGCTTCAGGTCATATCTGATCCCACCGATTGGCTATAGTCTTGCTGGCGTTACTGGATCGAGCGCGGCTTGGGTAGATGGGTTTGGTGTTCTTATCACTCGATGAAGTACCAGCTTTGGACTTCGAACGACATAATGATTGGAGTTAATAATTACAAGTATTGTATAATTGTAAGTACTGTTGGGCTAGCATAATTGGGAGGATCTGCACCTCTTCCAGCAAAATAACGCCACGAGCAGCATTTCTTGCTACTTGCGAATATGCGCAGCATTGGGACGTGGAGCCAGAAGAAGTACATAGGCATCCAAAGTCTCGCTCCATCTGGAGCAGTTAGTGCAGAAAAAAAATGAAACCCCTGTAGATATGAGTTCTTGAGATGCTTTTCGTGTTTTCATGTTGCATTTACCCGTTCGATTCATTGAAGGAATTGTTAAATTTCCGAGTAATTCACCCCTTAATGTCGCCGTCAAACCCTATGCTTGTCCCCCTGTCATGTGTAGCTTTCACTGTTGCACAGCCACAACTTAGTGGCTGTGGCCGTGCGGAACCGAAAAACGTCATGGGCCAAACCAAGGCTCGTGAAAAGCAATTGCTACTTACCTATGTTGACGCCCCTCCTCTTGACCGACCTCACGATACTTTCCAACTTTGTCCACCCGCCGAACCTATCTTCGTCACCTACAATACTTGTATTCCGAACAGCATGTCGAAAAGAATCAGCACCAGTGCCACAAATGGCTCGACGAAGGTCGGTGAGCCTGGTACAACTCAATTTTCCAACACTTGTCGATGTCGCTGATGGTGTATAGCTATGGACAAACAAAAGAAGCTTCTCTCGGAGGATAACAGTCACTTTACGATGATTAAGATGCTTCATCTCGCCGATCTCATCACCGAACTGAATGGTATTACCTCTCTTGCCTCGTACGGTGTTGTACTTGGATTAACGGAGACTTGCAGGTTTCTGTGGAGTCATGTCTATCTTCTCCTCGATGCGGTACTGCCTTGGTCCACCTTCCGCACATGCGAACCTCTGGTATGCGTTGGCTTTCATGCCATTTGGTTTATTCTTCGACTTTATGGATGGAAAGGTCGCGAGATGGAGGAAGAAGAGCAGTTTGATGGGACAGGAACTTGATTCCTTGGCAGACTTGGTATGTCAACATCTTCACGTAGCACTTTGAGAATATAGCTGATATGTGCTCCCAGGTCTCCTTTGGACTTTCTCCAGCAGCGGCGGCATTCGCGATTGGTCTTCGCACACCCATGGATCACGTCTTCCTCACATTTTTCGTCCTTTGCGGCTTGACTCGCCTTGCTCGCTTTAATATCACAGTTGCTAATGTCCCAAAAGACGACACCGGAAAGAGCAAGTACTTTGAAGGTACTCCAATTCCAACTTCATTATCGATTGCTGCCCTGATGGCATATTGGGTTGGTCAAGGATGGATCCTGGATGACCTACCAATGGGAACTTGGGCTACGGGCACTGTATTCGAGTTCCATCCTGTCGTTGGCTTGTTCATCCTGAGTGGCTGTCTGATGACGAGCAAGACTTTACATGTCCCGAAGCCATAGACCGGTCGTCTTAGAACAGGAAACAGAGAGTGTTGGAGTTGAGAGAGTGAAGCATGCCAATAGGAAACAGAGCATGAGCTTGAGCGAGAAAAAGTATGATATAGGATGTTTTGTGCAATTATGATACCTCTCAGTAAACGAGTTTTGGGCACGGCCTGAATAAAAGCAATTCACTACCTAGGTATTCATGCGTCACGGAAGCGTTGCATTGCAAGTGAGCTACCGTATTTCTCATGTTTAAGCCATGGTCAAGTGGTTGCTATATCCAGTTGAAAACCTACCCGACAATCTGAACTACAATGAGTGCCTATGAGGGGATTCTAAGATTCTAACAAAATCCATAAGCATTCGAGTCTAGCAGCTGAATACCATCCCTACCCAATGACCAACACCAAGCACGGTTGCAACTATATATGTTCCCTACCAGGTAAGGTAAAACAGTGAAAAGTTGGAAGGATTGCGATCAAGGTGGGATATTGGTCAATCACGACAATAGTTCATAGTGAACTATTGCCACTAAAATGCCTCTCACTCAGTCTATGTGCATCCGCCCACCAGCTTCGAAACATGTCAATTTGAAATGCAAAGTAACCAAAAGATTGAAAAAACAGAGAAGCTCGATACAAGAAGCTCCTTGGCCGTTTTATTCCAGTAGCAACCTGACTACTTCAAACCCCCCACCCAAAGAACGCCGAGATATCTACACAAACAAGAATAAGAAGAATCTAACCACGGCCTCGCGAGAAGCCGCCTCTAGCTCCGCCTCTTCCTCTTGGTGTGAAGCCACCACTGCCTCCTCTGGAGAAACCACCGCCACCACGTCCGCCTCTACCACCGGCACTGAAGCCTCCTCTCCCTCGCGGCGCGCCTCTGGCACCACCTCTTCCACCCCGCATTGGACCTCCTTTTCCACCTCGTACACCGCCAGCTCGCTTTGGCTTTGGCGCTCCTGGTGGAGGCTTCGGTTTAGGCAAGAATTTCTCTAATGGAAGAAGTTTGTCGCCGCCAATGTAGAATTTGTCGCCGGATTTGAAAGAACCTGCCTGGATTCCTTCGGATGGCTTCACGCTGAAGAACACTTGGTTGATTGGACCGAGAATCTCGTCGACCTTTCCGATTGCGGTCTTGTTCTGGAGATATATTGGGGCATTGAAATATGGGATTTTGGAGTTGATGGATTCGCAGATGATTTCTCCCTCGCATGCGTGCATGAACGTGCCCATTTCTATCGACAAAATTAGCATTTAAGATGATTTGTTTCGCGCTTTAGATTCCTTACCAAAGACATCTGAAGGCGGGCCATTATCTCGTTGCTGGAAACCACCACGGCCTACAAAATCAATCAGTATTTGTGCTGCACCACGAGCAATTCTGACAATTACTGACCTCCACGACCACCGAAACCACCGCCTCCTCGACCTCCACCGCCTCCAAAGTTTGCGCCTGTGCCGCGACCTCTTGGTGCTCCTCGGAATGACATTGTTGTGTGCTGCTGTAAATTTTTAGTGGAGTTTTCGCGAGACTGAAAAAGAATTAAGTGAGTTCGTGAGCTCGGTCGGGGCTATTCCTACTTTAGATTAGCGCGTTATCAAAACACACCCCGCCAAAGACTCACCGTTTTGACTCAGAACTGACTGAATTGATTTGTTTCAACACACGGACTCGTGCTCACTCTGACAGAGGGCACAACAACAACGCAATCATGGATAAGGCCAAACAGGCAGTAGATGTTGTCGCCGATGGCGTGAAGAAATTGACCACGGACGAAAAGAAACCAAAAGCAAAGAAGGAAAAAGGAGGGGATGGTGGGGCAGATAATACTGTGAGTTAAGGCACTTTCCAAATCTGAGACCACAGAATTGATATATGGACAAGCCTCTGGAGATGAACCCGGCTCCACAATTCTTGGAAGAACGTCTGAAATTATTCCAGAAGCTGAAGGTGAAATTCGATGCCGAAATAGCTGCCAAACCTCGTGAACAGATCACCATTACCCTCGCAGATGGCAGCATTAAGTCAGGTACATCGTGGGAGACCACACCTGCAGAAATTGCAAAGGGTATCTCCAACAGTCTGCTCAAACGTACGGTCGTTGCGAGACTCAATGGTGACAACGAACAACTCTGGGATTTGGAGCGACCTTTGGAGGCAAGCTGCAAGCTGGAACTACTTTCGTTCGACGATGAGGAGGGGAAGAAGGTGTTCTGGCACTCGAGTGCGCACATACTTGGTGAAGCTTCCGAGAGAAGATTCGGATGCAGTCTCTGCATAGGACCACCAATTGAGAATGGTTTCTACTACGAGATGGCGCTGCCAGACGGTGCACCTGTTCAGCAAGCGGATTGGCAACCTCTGGAAACTTTGGTCTCGAAGATCGTCAAGGAAAAGCAACCTTTCGAGCGACTGGTCTTGTCGAAGGAGGACCTCTTGGAGATGTTCTCGTACAACAAGTACAAGCAGCACATCATCAAGGACAAGATTCCCGATGGCACGTCTACTACGGTCTACCGAAACGGTCCTCTCATTGATTTGTGCCGTGGTCCACACGTACCAAACACTGGCAGAATTGAGACCTTTGCTATCATGAAGAACTCTGCGTCTTACTTCCTGGGAAACAAGGACAATGACTCTCTTCAGCGCATCTATGGTGTCTCTTTCCCAGACAAGAAGCAAATGGCCGAGCACAAGAAGTTCTTGGAGGAGGCTGCGAAGCGAGATCATAGAAAGATTGGCCGAGACCAAGAACTTTTCTTCTTCCATGACCTTTCGCCAGGATCCGCTATGTGGCTTCCCCATGGTACCCGAATCTACAATACCATCCAGGCATTCCTACGGGAAGAGTATTGGAAGCGTGGATATAGCGAGGTTATCTCACCCAATATGTACAACGCAGAGCTATGGAAGACCTCCGGTCACTGGGACTATTACAAGGATGATATGTTCACCTTTGGTGTTGAGAAGGATACTTTCGCATTGAAGCCAATGAATTGCCCGGGCCATTGTCTCATGTTCGCTCATCGTGAGAGAAGTCACAGGGAATTGCCATGGAGAGTTGCTGATTTTGGTGTTCTGCATCGGAATGAAGCTTCTGGGGCTCTTTCAGGATTGACCCGTGTACGAAGATTCCAGCAAGATGATGCTCATATCTTCGTTCGTGAGGATCAAATTAAGGATGAGATTACAGATTTGTTCGACTTTCTCAACACAGTGTACGGCTTGCTCGGGTTTACATTCAAGATGAAGCTCTCTACGAGACCAGAGAAGTTCATGGGTGCGAAGGAGACATGGGATATGGCCGAGGCCAAGCTAAGTGCCGCACTGGATGAGTTTATTCCTGGAGGTTGGGAGCTCAACGAGGGTGATGGTGCTTTCTACGGCCCAAAGATTGATATCACCATCTCCGATTGCTTGAAGCGAGACTGGCAATGTGCCACAATCCAACTCGATTTCCAGCTTCCCCAGAACTTTGGTCTTGAGTATATGACATCTGAGCAACCCCCTAAGGAGAGTGAGGAAGCGGCAAAAGCCAAAGAGGAAGAGGCGAAGAAGAAGGCAGAAGAGGCGAAGAGAAAGGCCGAAGATGGAAAAAAGAAGGCCGAGCCTATCGATCCCAATGCAAAGAAAGAGAGAGTCATCAAGCCTCTCACTCCTGGCTGCGCACGACCCGTCATGATTCACCGAGCCATTGCAGGCAGTATCGAGCGGTTCACGGCCATCTTGACTGAGCACTTTGCTGGAAAGTGGCCCTTCTGGCTGAGCCCTCGACAAATCCTTGTTATCCCCGTCGGTGTCGGTTTCTATGATTACGCCAAGGAAGTTCAGAGCATCTTCAAGGCAGAGCATATGTACATTGATGTCGATGTTGGCCCAAACACCCTGCAAAAGAAGATTCGCACGGGTCAGTTGGCACAATACAACTTTATTTTTGGTAAGCAAACACGCTCATTAACCTCATGATTCATCGTATTAATAACACGGAACAGTGGTTGGAGATCAAGAGATGAAAGGCAGAGAAGTCAACGTCCGAAATCGTGACGATACTTCCAGTCAAGATCGAGGCAAGCCGGTGCCACTCACGGAGGCTATCACCAAGTTGAAGGCATTGCGTGACGAGCGAAGATCGGATAACCCATTCCCAGGAGAAGCGAAGGTCGAGACACAGTCGAAAGCTTGAGGTGAGGGAACGGCGGAGTGCTAAAGAGCTAATCACGTCTTACAATCTTGTATGGGATCTGTAGGACTTCCAAATTCAAAAGTTGAGACACCAGACTTGTATGGGGAGAAGAAGAGAAAAATCGTCCATATTGGTTGACTCTACCAATAGCTAAGACATAAATGAAGACAAAGAAGAATACCAGCCTGTCTACAGCACAAAGCGAGAGTGTACAGTAGCAGATCAGTAATCACATGGGAGATGCTTTGTGGCTTGAAAATAGAAAGCATCCAAATCCGGGAGATCAGCGGAATAGCCCTGATTGAGCTGATGTAATGAACCATCCGCTATCCGATTTGGTTCTCAGGCTCTGCCAAGAACTCCGACTGTGGGGTTGGTGCAAGATGCTAACCGGCATCAAGACGTAGTCTGTCTTTAGACCCTCGGAACCACCGCAGCAAGAGAAGTGAAATGAAGATGCACCTCAGCAGCAGCCAAGAGGAGAACGGATGTGCGGATCAACCATCATATGAGGCCTGGGTGAGGGAAATGGTGGGTATGATGATTCCTGACATGGGACGATCTTGTGCAAATCCTCAGCTGTTGTTTGTTCTCCCAATTCTTGGACAGCAGCACACCAGATGGGAAATCCCCAGAATATCCGGACGTTTGAGAGACCAAGAGATATTTGTCTCTGGGGATGCAGCATGTGAAGGTATTCCGGTATTTTCAGCGACCGATAGTTGAAAGCGTAAGTGATAGTGGCATGCAGAGTGATTAGGCGTCGTCAAAACTTGATCTCTGGCTGGATTGTTGAACGTGAAATACGGTAGCGCACAATTTGCCGAAGTGGCTTCGATGACGCAGTTGCACAACTCCGCCAATGATTCCAACAGTCAACACAACTCTGCGATCGACGAACAAGACTTTCTTTCCTCTACTTATCTTGACGTCGCAGACTTCGTTTTCACACATACTCTTCACATACCGATACCCATCTACTCTGCATTAACTGAACTGCTATTACCATCCACTTCTTGGCACTCGGTCCAACGACGACCAACAGTCTGGGATCGTCAACCTAATCTCGAAGCTGCGCCAATCGGCCGGAGCTCCACAGTCCTGTTGAGGTGAGTTTCTCTGCTTCCAATTGGGTTATGAGAGTGATAGTCCTGTGCTGCTAGAGTGCTCCTGTTGCTGCTGCTGCCAGCACGAGATGAGCGCTCTGTTACTGTTCTTGTTCCTGTCTAAGTCTTCTCTCTAACGCATGAATCCCCTTAGTTCGACCGGCACCTTGACTCAAGGGTAGTACTACGTCAGAGCATCCTTCACCATGACCGCTCTCAACCCAAACACTGCTGTTCCTCCTCCGTCCCAAGCACATCTCGACAAAGGATACGGCCCTACCACCGCATCTCGATCAAATCTAGTTTCGAACAGTGTTGCAACAGACTTCGGAGCAACTCCTGGCAACCCACAGGAATTCTCACCTCTGTCGCAGTCAGCTGCTCAGCAAAACTTTGGTAAATTTAATGAGGAATGGGATGCGAGCCAACGTGGAAGCTCGATAATCGACGGCAATAATATGCAGCGATCTAATTCGGTCATGTCGCAAGGCGATACCCTGATTCCTTCGCGGGGAGGAACTCTAAAGAAGAAGGCATCCATGCGAAGGACAGGTTCCTTGAAGAGAAGCTCCAGTCGTCGAAGCTCGAGAGCTGGCAGCGTACGCAGTCTAGCCCTGCAGCCAGGACAAGATGTCGACGAGATGCACAGTGCCTTCTTCTCACCAGTACCTACAACAGGTAATCCGACAGAAATTCTAGCAAACAGATTTCAAGGTATGCACCTACGATCCCTATCTTCGGTGATCCTCCACTGACGTACATTCGGAATGTAGCTTGGCGCAAAATCCTCAAAGACCTCATTACATACTTTCGAGAAATACAGGCAAGCTACGAGCACAGAGGGAAGAGTCTACTCAAAGTTGCAAATATCATCAATAATACCAGCGCACCAGCCGGTTTTCTTGAGTCCGGTGGCATCGATGATGCAGCCCAAGTACTTCGTACTTTCCATAAGTCCTCAATCGCAGAGGCAAACAAATCTCGTGAGATTGAGAACGATGTCATTGCAGCTCTTGGTGGGCTTCGACAAGATCTTCAGCAGAAGATTAAAGAAATCAAGAATCTCTCTGGTGATTTCAAGAACTCCGTGGACAAGGAGATGGAAGCTACACGCCGTGCTGTGAATGATTTGCAAGACGGACTGGGGCAATCTGATATCGATCCTGCCCAGAACACTGGCAGAAAAGACCCCTACCTACTTAAGCTTGCGGTAGACCGCCAGGTCGAGAAGCAGATTGATGAGGAGAATTACCTTCATCAGGTGAGGATATTTCTAGCTCAAACTTTTAGTGCTATTTCTAACACTGTGCTAGGCTTACCTCAATCTTGAAGCATCTGGACGAGAACTCGAGGCCATTGTCGTTGGAGAAATCCAGAAATCGTACAATGCATTCGCTGGCATTTTGAAGCGCGAGGCGGATGCGGCCTACAACACCGTCGAGGAATTACGCACAGGTCCAATCGCCATGCCAAAGGATCATGAATGGTTTAACTTCATCAAGAATGACGAGCATTTTGTCGATCCGGAGCTTCCAGTCAGGGAGGCAGACTTCATTCACTATCCTGGCAAGAACAACGAGTTGGCCCAGGAAGTCCGAGCAGGCCTTCTGGAGAGGAAGTCGAAGTACCTCAAAAGCTATACAGCAGGATGGTATGTTCAACGTTCCCTACATTCTAGCCTTATTCCCTTCATTCTCTTTGCTGCAATACGGACGGTGGGGTCTTGTGATATGAAACTAATTTTTCTTAGGTATGTACTGTCGCCTACTCACCTGCACGAATTCAAGTCTGCAGACAAGAATCAAGCTCCTATTATGTCACTGTACCTTCCCGAGCAAAAGTTGGGCTCTCACTCTACTGGAGGTGCTTCTTCGAACAAGTTCATGCTCAAGGGACGCCAAACTGGGACTATGCACCGTGGGCATTCATGGGTCTTCAGAGCTGAAAGTTATGAGACCATGTTGGCATGGGTAAGCAATATTCTCATTCAGTGTACTAACGAATCCTTTCTCAGTGAACGCGGATTTCCAGCCAAGGGGGTATATCTCAAGCGAGACATCACGTGAACTACATTGTTCTGACAAGTGACGAAGCTGGGCGGCAAGCTATATAACATATAGACCCAAGAACAGCTTTGTTTGCACTTTCGAATCCCATATGTGAGGTTTCGGCCGCTGACTTCTATTAGTACGAGGACATCAAGACTCTAACAGAAACCTCTCCTCAAGAACGCACCGCGTTCGTTCGCCAGCATGCCCGTAGTGTGAGTGGAAATTCGCAGAGAGCCGGGTCTATCAGTAGCGACGGTATCGTAGACGAAGAAGACGATGAGCCATTTTCCGGTGCGAACTCAGGCATTGTGAATCCGGGACCGAAGCAAGACGTGTTGCCGAGACGTCCCCAACCAGGTGGGCGATTCCCCTCCGACATCGCTGTCGATTCGTTGTCTACCCGTGGCTTACAGGCTCCTCTTTCGCCATCTAGTGGAAGCTCCGGTTTCGGCGATGTCCAAGATCGAAATGTAGCGGCTGCAAGTGCTCTCCCAGGCTCCGGTGTTGGCAATAACTATGCAGATCCATCATCTCCTACTCATGCTGCTCTAGTCAACCAGCAAGCAGAAAAGGATGGGATCAACCCCTACACTAGCCAACCTATTCATCACCATGATCATACCACAAACGGAGAGGCAGCTGGAGGCCTGGCAGCAGCCGGGTTAGGAGGGGCTGCTTTGGGAGCAGCTGGTACTGCGGCTTATCACCATTATGAAGAAGACCAAGATGCAAACTATCGCCAACAGCAGGAAGAGCAGGCAGCACGCGAGGCTGCTACAGTGGCTGCACCTGATACCATGAAACATCAATATGCTGAGCAGGCTGCTCGGGAAGCTGCCACCATGTCATCACCTGATGCGGCTCAAGATCAATACGCACAACAAGCTGCCGCCGAAGCGGCCATCATTGCTTCTCCCGATGTCCTACCCACGAACCACTTGGATGCTCATGTCATGTCTGGTGGCCGTAGTCAGGGAGATCTCGTCGAGAATGGAACCAATCCAATCGAGACTGCTCTTCAACCATTGACTCAGGACTCGAGGCCTTTCTTGCCTGCTGGGCAGAGCCATACCAGTGTTAAGACTATCAGCCAATTGCACGTGCCAGGGGAGTATCCGAAAGATGTCGTACGAAGAGATACCTTGGGGCCTAGTATGCCAGTCTAAATTTGCAGCGAGCTTCATTCATGTATGTATATGTAAAAGTATCAAGGGGGATCTTCTTCAAGTTTGGTGGCTTGGAAGGGGGAAGCTTGGGAAGGAACGAGGGTGGATTTGAGTGAAAGGGTTGGGGTCTTCCGCACATAGAAATGATGAATTACATTTCTTAAGTCAAAGACGTGTTACTGTAGTTCCTTGCATTTCTTGCCTATGCCAAATAATACCCCATGTAGAACTCAACGTCCAAGACGAAAAGAGTGTTGAGAGATATTGGAGGCCAGCAATTCGTTCTTCCATACGAGTCAATAGCTCTGTCAAACTCCAGAGGATTTAAAACTCCGTAGGAATTTTATCGCAATGAGTATCTGGTCTCGACGTAAGCGATTCAGTCTTTCAAGTCCTCCTGCCTTTGCCGACTTGTCACTTGTTGACTTAGTACAAGCCCTCTGACAAGTTACGAGACTTCCCCTTTCTTCTTTGTCACCGAGCACTGACGTTGGCGAGGTTGCAGTCACGACCTATAGCCATCGGTAAACAGCTGTCACAGCCATTGGCATCAGTCAACTACAAACCCTTTCGATTGTCTTTTGTGCATACACCACAAACTGTCCATAGGCGTTATTTGCTCAAGTCTATTGGCAGAAGAGTTCTCGCAACATGCCGCTAATGTTTTCACTGCTGTACGTAATCGCCCACAAGAGATGCAGGCCTGAAAAGGGGGATGTAAGCGAGATAGACATGGGTACTCGCTAGACGAGGTTGCTCTAAGAAGTACCCCGTGTCCGCTGGAGCAGATTAAACCAGCCTTGAATCGTAAGTCACATTGAGGCACTGAAGTGAACTTTCACTACTCTGCAGGCTCGCTGCCCAGGGCTCTCGCACGCAACATAAATCAATATATAATGGGTGGGGCAATTGAGCGTGAACGAATTATCTTTGTCTGATTACTTTAGTTGGCATGTTTGTGATACTATCCCACAACGCCGATTCCATGCAAAAGCATCAATTTCCCAATCCTAGCCCTTGCAACGCCATCGCTCTCGCAAATGCAGACCACAATAACAAATCAAGCAAGAAAGAAGTATCAACTCTCTCGAGCCTTGCTCTCTAAATCCCCAGTAGAAGCCATGGGTTTCAATCTCGTCCGCCTCCTCGGCGGGGCTTTCGGTGGGATCTTCCCTCCATTGACCTGCAGCACTGGCGGGATAGGAGGTGGAGCATGCTTTGTCCTTCTCGCTGGCGGAGGCGGCTTCTTCTTCACAGGCATATGAACCTCTAATTCATGACTCTCTTTCCTGTCTGCTGCACCATCGAAATTATGAATTTCTTCTTCGAATTCGGTTTTCCTGCTCGGTGTTTTGACACCAGGCTTCTCCATCACGGCCGCAACATCGACTACGCTGACCATGCTCGCGGTCTGTGTGGGAGATAGCGAGATACCCAAGAGCTTCCTTGCGACTTCGCCTTCACTAACGTCTTCGTCGCGGAGCCATGGGACTTTGGCAACACGCTCAACGAGACGAACAGTGGTCTCATCCGCGGGCTCCCAGTGGGTATTTGCTGATCCACCGAGGATACTCAACACCTTAATTATCTCATCTTGCTTATAGTGTGGTGGCTGGTTGAGCTGGGTGTGTGCTAATAGTGGGTATAGGACTCGAAGGTATGTGTGTCGCAAGGAGATCAGTTCATTAGGGAGGTCGAGTAGGTTGCGAATGATCACATCCAAGAGGACGTGCAGGTCGTTTGTATAGAAATATTCATAGGTTGCTTTGGTGGTAAAGAGAAGGTAAAGGAGCTTCAGAATGAGGAGTTGTAGGGAGGTTTCTGTCTCGCGGTTCAGAAGGAGGATAATGTTCTCCCCGAATGTCATACAGGACGAGCCATGAAGTGATAATAGCTTGATCACCCGGTTCGTTAATGGTGTGGAAGGAGGATGTGATTCGACTGGAGATCTCGTGGACGCTACCATCCATTGTTCGTTCAACACTAGCTATGAAGCAAGTCAGTGGAGTTCAGCAGTCGCATACTGAATGAGGCATACCAGGACCCTGATAACCGGATAATGATATGGATCATCTACATCGTCGGACAACTCTTCAATAATCTGGAACAGATATTGGCAGAAGTCGTCATCCACAACGCCGAGGTCTTCAGAACTGATTTTCTGAACTCTGGACATCTCGTAAAGTAGTTCTAATAGCATTCGATGCAGTCTGGCATCGTCTCTCTTTCCTTTCTTGATCAAGTCCACCAGCCTTGGGAAGCAGCCTTCATTGTTCATCATTTCAAATGTAGCCTCGTTCTGCCTGCCGTCGAAGAGGAGGAAGCTTGCGATGACGTGGAGAGATGCGGGCTCGTCCTCTTGCAGTAGACTGTACACAATCTGAGTCCTCACATACTCCTTGTTCTTGTCGAACAGCGAACTCTGAAAGAGCTTTCGCAAACACTGCGCAAAGTCATAGTCAGAAGCAAGGTACTCGTCCTTGAATCTCGTAGTGAAGTAGAGGTATGATCGCAGGGCATTATCGATCAATTGATGTGAGGGACAATTCGCAGATACAATGTCTTCGAGCTCTGTAGATCAGGAGCGTCATTAGTATATGTTCCTATGACCGGAGCAGGTGGCGCAAATACCATCCCAGAACTGCTGGCTATTCTCGAGTGTGTACTCGAATTCCTCCATGGTTCAGTTCGCCAATAGTGGGGTTGTTTTGCTATCGCAGAAGCATAACGAGAGGTGGCGGACCAGAGCAAGATGACTGTCGGTGCCTGTGTTTGAGTGCGTGAATGTGAGGCTCTCGATGGGATGTGTCAGTCAAGCTTCACTTCACTTGCTCCTCGTCTCGTGCATGTCTGTCTGTCTGCTCCATGGCCGGAAGCCCAGCCCTTGGTGGGTCGGGAGGCGGGCTAGCGCGTCCCACTTCATCAGGGTTTCAGTGCAAGGCTGAGGCTGAGCCGAGAACACAATCAACATCCGATGAAGGATCGATCATTCTTTGCTTTTTGTATGGACAACATACCATGCATTCTGGGATATAAGAGTACATTGTCCCAAGACTTGCGCGACAATATAAGTAGGAAAAGCGAATCCTTCCGGGTAAAAAGGAATCACCTTGTTCTTATACCACTGTATTCTTGGGATCTTGGTTCACACTTGGGACCCAAGCGGTCCATATTGTCCCATAGACTCTAGAACAATGTTTTCGTATATTCTAACATTTACGGTATCTCATGACTCTATATCGTCAAGCGGCACATCGACAGAAACAAACGTACGTTTCTCGAGACTCGTCGTGGACTTTGTTTCTCCTTGAGCCATGAAGTTCCTGCATATCCAAGTGTCTTGTGGTCTCTAGACCCGTAGGTGCGTTATCACCATGTAATATTAGCTGTAATATGAAATACTTTTCTTTTCTGTCTGCTTCCCGAAGTACTTTTGCCTCCCGATGAACCCATACGAGCGAGAAAGAACATTCATCCACCAATAATAACGACATTTCGGTGAAAACATCACCATCCCACTTCATCCAGCTGTGTTGCTTATCTTGATCATTCTTTCCACCACAATCTACGCCCGCTTCTACATCGCATGCACATTAGTTCTTGCACATGTGTGTCCGATTCGATAGCTTAACTTGAACAAATTCTCTCATGGTAATCTTTGCCTGGTATGATTGGCGCCCACTGACGTTGAAACCTCTCGTGATGACTGTATCGGATATGTAAGTGAGCTCTGCATCCCAGACAGCTTTGTCTGGATCAAGGTACCATTATAGACGCAAATACAGACTTAGCTCGCGGGGATTAGACAAGCGATCGTTGCGTAAATTATTCTTCGCCTAGGATTCAATTCAAAAATGTCGTGGGTTTCTACAGTCGTGCTTACCCATGTTGCATAAATGAGTAACGTTATAGCCGACTATGTTTATAATTGACATATAACTTCCATAAAGAACATCCCAGTTGAAAACATGGAAAACATCGAGAGATAGGAAAGCAAGTATCAAATAACATACGTTCAATGGCAGCCGAAAATTCTTTGGCCATGAGACCAGACCCAATAGGGACATCTCTAAGATTGGCACTAGGAATACTCCTTTGAGTTGATTACTTGGATAGTGAGATATGAGCTTGCCTGTCTCCAAATAAACAGCATGGCATACATTGTTACAAGCCCGAGTTGATGGAGAACCTCAAATAAGAGTGTGAAAGTGGATAGCATCTTATCAGTATGAGATTCTTCCCATTTCCCATGCCTCGAGTCTTAGGAAGTTGGGACTTGCTTCGAGCGTTGGTCTAACCTTGGTTACTTTCGTATCCAAGGCAACCCAATTTTAGTTTGCTTCCCAAACTGGTTGAGTCCTGCGGGAAATGCCAAACGATTTCAAAGTAAATTTTGGCAAGAGTGTGTAATTCCGCCAAAGATCTACCCAGCAATGCAGGATTCAAGTTCGTGGCGAATGGATTCGGCACCTCAGGATAAAATATCCATCTAATGCACATTGGGTTTGACGTTTTCCCTAACCTGTCCTCTTTCGAACGTACATGGTTGCGAGGCTCGTCGGATATATCGATTAAAAGTTTTCGATTTCGGTGTTGGTCGAAGCACAGGCAGTTCAGCGGCTCGTTACTTAGATGAAGGATTGTCTCATTTCACGGCAGGTTAGAAAGCCGTGGTCAATTCGAGTAAACAATTGTGACGGCTTGGGAGTCTAAAGGTTGAGGAGGTTGTTAGCTTCTTCCAATCATGAGTAGCGGTACTTAGTTGATCACTTGAGCGTCTCATATGTGCATTGAATACTTCGCTGGTGTTAAAAGTTGTGAAGAAGAGTCTTGATCCAAGTTGAGTAAAGTAAGCCGGAGGCTAAGAGGATCGAGCAGCTTACCCTTTAGCAGGATTGAAGGATTATAAACTTCCAGCTACTGCGAAATGCCGAACTTCCTGAACGTCATCCTTTGGTCTAAGCTTTAGCATCATAGGCTCCAGTATGAGCAATATTCAAGCCATGCCGATACTGTCAAGGTCCTGCAGAGTCCTTTTTGTGGTCAGAATAGAGTTTATGCCATACTCTTGACAATGGTAAGGTAATCTTCATCGTTCGCGTGTCTTCGTTGCATCTCTCGACTCTTCGTACGGCATAAGAAGTCTTTAGTGCCAGAAGTCTCTTAATCTCCCCTCTTCCATGAGGCAATGAATGTGGCTTGATTGGTAGGGTCGCCGAGAGGGTTGAGGTCGAAGCTAAAGAGCATTGGTAACGGTGTGAAGTTGTGTATAGGTTGGTTGGGCTTGTTTAAGCGTCAAGCTCGATGATAGAAATTCGGACTGGAGCAATAGAGAATTCGGAGGTATTCCTACGGTCATATTCGGGCGATGAGTTTTGAGTATTGAAGTATGCCTGGTGCCACTTGTTACAATGTATTAAAAACGCAGGCCCTAGACAAAGAGAGATGGATATGACTTGCCTATCTATCAAATCCAAAATGTCCCTGCCCAATAAATCCCTAGTAACCGCACAACCAGTTTATACGTTGGATCTACAGAGCCGTAGATGAGTGTACTTGGTTGAATTAAATAGTGATGGTAGATGCAGATAGTCATTCTTTGACAGCTAAAATCTCTCGTGTGTCAATATAGATCTTAGTTCTGTATAGTTTGTAACTTATTAAGCATCTTGACTATGAATGAGAGAAAGTACTAGCAAACCTTCATTGGCAGTTAAAATACAGCCATCGACCAAGGCTTGATTTGATCGTACACGTCTTTGGCGGTAGTGGATTGTGAATGCCAGAAAACCACACCTACCGTCTTTTGAGAGGAAGGCCACAACAAGTCGAGGAGGTTCCATGAATCCTCAACGGTTAGCACTTGCAGGAGCATAAGCTCAGCATGCAAACGCCCCGGGCGAGATCTAGATCCTTTCGGAGCGCGAAAATTCTCGCAATGTTGATGGCAGGTGCGGATGTTCGCTCCGCGACCCAACATCCAAGTGTCTCAACTTGAGTCGCTGTCTCAGCGTGCCACGGAAATCGAGAATAGAGAACTGTTGGCCTGGGAGACTCTATCGTTGAACGGCCAGGCCCTCTTCCAGCCGGCAGATGTTCCAGACCCATTATTGTCCTCTTCTTATGCATCCGCAACGAGCAAGCTGCAGCCTGCTAAGAGCGTTCTGGGCTCTGCTCTGTCACACTACCTTCATCGCTTTAGAAGCGTGGATCTCGTGTATGCCAATTGTTCGATGCCAGAGCGGGTGAGCCCAACACATTCTCTGATCTCTATCTTCATAACCCCGGGGAAGCTTGCAGAGACGTGGGGGTTACACAACCGCAAAAGGTGGTGTGGAAGAAGTTGATGGAAGCTCAAGGGGTATGAATGGACCGGAAGCCGGAAGGAAAAGCCATTGCAGGTCTTGATTCAGCCTCATGCCGGGCGTACATGATGCAGGTGCTTCAAGCAGATCAGTTTGTTTTTGATAACTCGAATCGTCCACCGCTGGCCGATCCAGAGTACCACTTTGACCAATTCCAAGCTCGAAATTGGTGGTTGACAGGTCCACAGAATACAGACAGTCTAGTCGTATGCTCTGCCATTGCTATTGACGATGTCCGGTGCTCGTTGGGATGGTGATGGCTGGAATATTGTTCGATTTCCTTGGCAAGGTGAATCAAAGTATACTGAGCTAACAGGCTATCGACTGATGGACGGCAGTCCTGCAGATTATGCTATATTGCGCTCAGATGTCCAAAAAGACGAGGTCTGATAGACCGTGGTGTATAGTTACTTTAAAGTCTCGTGGTCGTCAAGTCTAGAATAATTATAATGGCTCCTTTGATATGGTTCCTTTAGGAAGCCTCTTTGAAGCTGGTGTTGTCCTCATATTGCGGACGATGTTGAAGGGCGAGCTGTAGAGGTATCGGCAATTACTCTATAATCTGGATTATCTCTTTGTGATGTAAATTATCTGGCAGATGTGTTGCAGTGAAGTGGCAGGTACTCTACGGAGTAAGGCAGATAGGGGTTCGGTAGATAGGGCTTTGTCGCACCCTGGGCCTGAGAGAATCAACAATGCTTCGGCACCAAAGCAAGAAGCACCAGGCCACAAGGCTTGACTTCGATAATCGTTTTCTTGTCACCGAACTAACGCACATCAGGTCTGCAGATTCTACTGGTTTAAGGAGCCTTTCAAGGTTGCAGGATCGTGAGTCACCAGTTGAGACTGAAAGCCACTACCACAATCTTATCCCGTTGATCAACCCTACGTGCCGAGAATGTTCCCTCGTGTTCCTAGACCAGCCACGCACCCCACAAGAGAAATCAAGGTCCGAGAAGACTACTAACAAGCTCTCGAGCCAACCATGAACATGGTTTTTCGAGGCCACACTCGAGATACTTCGCGTTCAGCAATCTGCCGGTAGAGGGTCGGTGGTTTTCTCCAAAACATCGAAAAGTTTCCTCAGCTCCTGCACCTTGAAATGGTGTCCGATTCGTGTACACCCTAGGGATTTCGAATGGGGGCCGAGCCGCTAGAAACGCCCAAATGGAGGTGGTATGACCATTCGAAGCATGGTTGGATATCTTCAGGACTGGGGTAGCGCATTGCTCCTTGCTTCAAAGCCACCACACACTCTTGATTCGGCAGGCTTGCGGCTGGCGTTCTCAATTCCAAGGCACTCGAAGATTAGGCATACTAGGAAAATTCCTCAGCCGTTCTGAAGCAAAAGTTTCTGCGAAGGAAGTTCCCTCGGCCCGACCCCTCTCGATTTCATAGTACATTAGTATGATAGTGTTAAATAAGCGCCACTTCTGCAGGTTATCTCGACCTAAGTCCAAGGATTTCCATACCATACGTGCCATCTGCAGTACGTATAGTGCTCCGTATAATGTATATGTCCTGGGCGTGCAGGAAGCAGAGAGTTCAGACCTCAAAATGACCGACGCAGGGGCCACAAGACGACGCCAAGACGGCTATGCTGTTTTGACAAGCAGCACCCGCAGAGCCTCTTTGAATAGCCCAAAAAGAGATCAAGAACAGAATTTTATTCCCAGACATCCTCTAAATAAATCTTACAGTGTCAGGCATACTCTGCGGGCCGTTGATCCCGCAGCTGCATCGACTTAATGCAGTGGGGGCATGCCACTTGGAGGGAAGAGAACTGTTGGATACGAACAAAGTCGTCGACTGCAGGTTAAGATAAGAGTGTGTGCATTAGAGCGAAACGAGAAAAAGCACAGCCATTTAGTCAGCTTTGTCAGGTGTAGCGGCGCGCCTAGTTCGGTGTACCATATCTCGTGCGTGAGTAGCCCCCTGCATACATGGGAAAAAACCCTCGTTCTGCATGAAGGCCGCATACAGCCGGCTAGGATTGGACGTCTTCTCCGGAGGGGGTGTGGGGGACGAAAAAGATCGAAAATTGAGTATGGAATCGTGAAAATGTAATAGTCATGAGAAGAAAAGTAAGATTCCGAAGTAATGGGTGACTTCCAAATAGACATCAAGCCTCGCGGGCCCTAGTGTTGGGATTGCTATGCACGCTGCAGCACGCGAACAGTGTGAGATCGATCTCCCGTCGGTGTGCTCACTTCTGGGTGCCATCCCATGCGTCTCGTCTTCTCAAATGACTCTCCTTGCAATCTCCCATGCTCCCAGACTTCTAGGTAATTTGATTGGGCGCTTAGCACTCCAACCTTCAAAGATGGATCCATTGTAAATCAGATTTGAAGGCCATTATACGGCGCTTCTGCAATCGGTATCCAAAGAGGATGTATGTCTCAGTACCTCGCATTGGTGAGAGGCACCCACAGCAGCACAAGGATCCCATTTTCAGCTTGCTCATGTGGTGCTCGAGATCCTGCAAATAGCGTTGGAGAATTGTTGAAGACGTCGGGAAGCCGAGGTGGAGAGATCAACGCCCCATATCACTCTAAGGTCATCCTCTCGACTGTCACTGGACGCGCCCTGACGCAGATGAGCTTCCAGTGATAGGCTAAGAGAAGGCCAGGCACGAAGTCGGGTCATCATTGGCTAGCTCGTCTCTCCGATGCCCGCAAGAGTACCTGACTTTTCAGCATGCATTGCAATGCAATGCTGTGCCGGAAGCATGGCAGGCACAGAGACAGCACGAGTCTTCGGCGGGTGGAAAATAATTCTGCGGAGTCATAGCCGAGGATTGAGGAGGGCATATTGGTCTGGGAACTGAGGTTGGGACTGACATCGCTGTTAATATGACGATCAAGAAGAAGAAAGAAACTGGGGATGCAAGCAGGCAGTCCAATGCTGTGACTGCAGAATGAGAAGGTTTCCTCTTGGGTGTGGGAGACATTTGCGCCCTGTGGCGAATTTGGCACCCCCTTCTTCGGCCATGCATCTCAGGTTGCAGCAGGTTGCTCCAGCATGCACACCCGTCCGATTGAAGGCACGTAGTGTATGTACCTGCTGCAATCGACCTCATCGCCGGCTTCAAGTAAGCCGTATCCTCAGAGAGCTTCACTCTTTTGGCGTGTCTCCACTCGTTCGCTATCTGGGACTTTCACAGTTTGTATCCGCAATCAGTTCTGCATTTCTCCAGATGCAGATGGACGTTTTAAATGTTTCTTCGTTGACACCTCGGTCCGTTGCCTGGCTCCCTGTCCTCGTCCCCGTCCTCGTTTTCGTCTCAATGATGAAAGCTCTACTGTAGTGCACTCCGCAACACAGCCCGAAGGGGAAGCGTGGAACGGTGCAGCACGTATGTAAGTAGTCCGGGATCGCAGCACATCCGGCGTGCATAACATGTCGGGAGCTACCATTCAAGAAGGGGCAGGTGGCAGTGGTAGTAGCAGTCGCAGCAGCAGCAACAGTGGCCGGATAAAAAGAAGTTCGTTCGGAAGGAGTGCGAGCGGATTCGGATTGGGGTTGGATGTGGATGTGGATGTGTGGATGTGGATATTCTGGTCTGCAGTGAGTTGCTGTAGGAAGCCGATTAGCTAGCCAGCCAATCTGCACACCAAGAGCGGTTCGAGCTTGCTTTGCTTGCTGCATTAGAGTACGGAGACGCATGGGCCAGCCAAATGGCCGAACCGGGTCTAACCGCCATTGCATACTACTACCTAAGTAAGGCTAGCCAACCATTTGTGCGCACTTTGTGCAATTGCACAGGTAGCTGTCGCTTACATAATAAGGCAGTAAGGCAGTAAGGCACAGCATAACGCAACGCCAAAAATTAATTCCAACCTGCTTGCGATTGACAGTCGCGTTTTCCACCTGCACCAGCTCCCCTCATTTTCCCTTCTTCCCCTTCCCCAACGCAGTACAGTACCACACCACACGCCGTCAGACCAGGCAGTCCAGTTGTCGCCAGCCCACTGTCTCCGTACAACCGCTGTATTTGATCGGGACGTGTGCGCAGACAAGACCGGGGATTCAGACTGTCAACC
Organism: Mollisia scopiformis; assembly: GCF_001500285.1. Lineage (NCBI taxonomy): Eukaryota > Fungi > Ascomycota > Leotiomycetes > Helotiales > Mollisiaceae > Mollisia > Mollisia scopiformis. The sequence goes on from NW_017263605.1 coordinate 58,669, forward strand.
AGAGCGCCGGTAGTCGCGCCCCAGGACTCATTGGATCTTTCTCCTCTTCTGCACTCGCCCCCCTTCTGCAAGTCTTTCCAGCGCCGTGCAGTTCTTCAGGACCAGGTAAGCTTGCTGCTCCCCGTTGCCCTCGTTCTCTCTGCCCTCGCGGGTCTGCCTGTCTGCGTGTCTGCCGCGGCATGGAGGCATAGTCTGCTGCTCCTGCTGCTCATGCTGCTGCTGATGCTGATGGCATTGTCTGGGTTGAGTGCAGATACACCAGCTTCCGCAGGCAGCTCCCGTTCTGTGGCCGAACACGTACCAAGGCCTTTCACGCCGTATGTGTGTTCTCCGTCCATGATTGGAGCTCCCCTTCACCCCCCATCTCACCCGCAACTCGACACAGCAGTCCCACTAACTTTCATCCTTGCCTCTATCAGGATTTCCATTCCAGCCCAGCCCGGCACCTCGAAAGTCTCCAGAGACACCGATTACCCACAGAACGCTCGTCATCTTAGCCAGAGCCATGTCAGGTGCAGGTTAGTTTGTCCCCCAACCCTCGCTCCTTCTTGTTTCATTCAATCGTTCATTCACTTTTGGCCTCGAATCGGTAGCCGCTTGTCGTCTATTCGTCGTTTCTTTCTTCTCCGCACAAATTTACATCCTTCTTCAAGATCATAACTTTCTTCAACAATACTAATTCTATTCCTACCAAAGCAGACGATTCGTACCGCCCGGGAGTAAGTTCTAATTCCTCCCCTCCACCTGTTGGTTCTCTTTTACATCCAAGCCGGGCGAGTTTGGCCCGGTAAGGCTGCAGCCCCATGCCCGTCCTCGTCCGTCTCTGACAGGTGGCTTCCCATCGTAAATGAGGTCCAGTCAGGCCTAGTTGCGGAGACTAGCTACACGCACCTTGATGGGACGTGGGCTAATCATCAACCACCAACGCACTATGCAACCAAACTTCAACAACATCTCAAATTCCACCCCTTTTGGCCTTATTATCAAGCCTACTTGACTTGATGATTGAAGCAGAGACTTACGTGTCGCAGCGCGAAAGATCCCCAAGACGTCGGTCTCGATCACCACGTTCTTCCAGACGTCGCTCTTACAGCCCACGCTCTCGCAGCCGTAGCCGTGAGGACCGTCATCGCAGCGACAGACGATCTAGAAGCCCAATCAGCGGCGGGATGTCAGCAGGCGGAGGTGTTCCCCATCGGTCGTTTGAGGAGAGAGCTCAAGCTAGAGAGCAGATGTTATCGAGTCTTCGAGAGTCTTCCCAACAAGACCGTCGGTTAGTGTCGGATCATCGTCTTCGTAAGGCGTTTTGCTGATGAACTAAAGGGTCTACGTTGGCAACCTTAGTTATGATGTCAAATGGCACCATCTCAAAGATTTTATGAGATCTGGTTAGTAAATCATCTTTGATGGGAAGTTCAAGAACTAATGGGCCGCTCTAGCTGGGGAGGTCTTATTTGCAGATGTGTTGTTGCTTCCGAATGGAATGTCGAAGGTGGGCGCCTATACGTAGCTGGCACTTTGAGTTTTTCTTTTCTGGTCATTGAAGGAATGTTGGATTGACGGATTGGGACGTTGTTCCGCGGGTTATGTAGGGATGCGGGTAAGTCGATCACCATCATGTTGCCTTTAGAACGCAAGCTAATCCTCAATAGCATTGTAGAATATGCCACGAGGGAGCAAGCTCAACAGGCCGTCAACACTCTCAGCAATCAAAACCTCATGGGTCGACTCGTCTATGTTCGAGAAGTATGCTACGCCTCTCGACAACTTTTTTCATTGGTTCTAACATCTTCATCAGGATCGTGAGGCCGAACCTCGATTTACTGGTCCCCCAGCAGCCGGACGCGGCGGTTACGAAGGCGGTACGGGCCGTGGTGGCTTTGGAGCAGGTGGATATGGCGGTGGTGCCATGGCAGCGGGAGGTGCTGGTGGTGGCGGCCGTCAAATCTACGTGGCCAACGTTTGTTGAATCCCTTTCCTTCTCCGTTGTATCCCTATTGGGGCCAGGAAATTGACTCAGAAACCTAGCTTCCTTATACAGTCGGATGGCAAGATCTGAAGGATCTCTTCCGTCAAGCTGGTGAGTCTCGTCTTTGCAGCTAACAGGAAAATAGACGTTGAGATTAACATTTTGTCTTACAGCTCGCAATGGTGCAGTCATTCGTGCCGATGTCCACGTTGGCCCAGATGGTCGTCCCAAAGGTTCCGGTATTGTAGCCTTCGAGTCTCCTGATGATGCTCGTAACGCAATTCAACAGTTCAACGGTTACGATTGGCAAGGTCGCCCTCTTGAAGTCCGTGAGGACCGATTCGCTAGCTCCGGCCCCGGCTTTGGTGGACGAGGAGGCTTTGGTGGAGGACGTGGAGGTTTTGGCGGTGGATTTGGAGGTCGTGGTGGATTTGGTGGCCGTGGAGGATTTGGAGGTGGATTTGGCGGAGGCCGTGGTGGATTTGGAGGTGGCTATGGTGGAGGTGGAGCACCTAGCGGTTTCGATGGAGGAGCTGTGGCCTCTGCAGCACCACCTAATCCGTTCACCGACTATGCAACCTCTGGCACCGAGCGAAGCGAGACAATCTATGTTCGCAACGTAAGTACTGAATTCCTTGAAATATGATTCCTCATACTGATGTTCTCTAGCTCCCTTGGTCCACCAGCAATGAGGATCTTGTCGAGCTTTTCACCACCATCGGAAAAGTCGAACAGGCCGAAATTCAGTATGAACCAAATGGTCGATCCCGAGGAACTGGTGTTGTACGATTCGATACTGCTGAGAACGCCGACACTGCTATCGAAAAGTTCTCTGGCTATCAATATGGCGGCCGCCCTCTGGGTCTAACCTTCGTCAAGTACCAAACTCCTGGCGGCGGTGATGCTATGGAGACGGAAGCCACTAGCTTGACTCAAGACCAGATCATGTAGAGATTCTCCTCAGGGATGCCAAACATCATGGTCATCATGGTACGGGTCGGCAACTCATGTTACACCACTCTTTCTTTCGCACGATGGCCCACTTTCTTTACTTGTAACTCAACTTTCGCCCAGAAATCTAGGGGAGCATAGCAGTCGGAATGGAGACGTGGTCTTTACTTCAAATTGCTTTCCTAGTTCGCCCACTGACTCCTACGGACTTGAAAATGCACATTGGGGCTATGGAGAGGGAGGATATGTGCTTGTTTCTACAGTCTCACAAAAGTTTTCCATCCCGGTCAAACCTGGAATATTTGCTTAGATGCGGTTAATGCAGACAATCGATGATTTGGAACCTATTTGCAGGGTGAAGGGGTGAATGAGCTGTGAAAGTACAAATTGTGCTGTGTGACAGGCTCAGAACTTAGAATTGGGTGACGTAGAGCCTCCTCGAGTTGACAATAATGCAAAGTAAAACTATCTCATAGTCTACGGCACACAGTTTCTTTGTTCATTACTTCAAAGCATACTCTCACTTGAATACCTGCTAACAATCATAGACTTCGAGATGACGCTCTGTTCTCCAAACGAATGCGATCAAGATGTTGTGAATCACAGAATTGGTATTCACCTGTTGCCAAAACTCCTAGTGTCCAGTCATTATAATTCACTAGTGGCCTTCCTATACAAAACAACCTTCCAACCTGTTATTCATTCCCAAACAACTCAACCTGTAAGTTTGCGCACCATCCATCCACAATACCACTGTCATTACCTCAGCAAAGATCATATTCAAGAAACATAATACGACGAATTACAGAACGAAATAGCCACCACGGTACAGAAAGCTACAGAACGACGAGCCATCACAGACCGAAGATTCACGGTACGAAGAGCTACAGTCAAAGGAGCGTAACACATCCAAAGATATTCATATCCAGAGATCGATGTGCCAAGTCATCCCCTTCACGTTACCTTGTTGCCGCAGAGTCTACGTCTCTGTCTCCAGACTTCCTAGCTGCCCGGCATCATGGCCGAAGAGCAAGTGCCCACCGGAGCTTTGCATACAAGTGCGTGGAATCGAGCCTGAAGAACGACCCACTGGAACATGCTGGAGATGTAAAGCAGCAGCTATCGGAAAGTCTGGATTCGAGAAAGATATGATGAGACCAGGTATCGACAAGGCATATATCGTTCTCGGCCTTGAAGAACTTGGAATTGTCGGAAGGAGACGAGCGGTGGAAGAGGGTGGTCATTGCTGGTTCTGTAATGCCAGGGGAGGTTGTGGGGAGTGTGGTGCACAGGAGATAAAGCCTGAGGAAGAACAATCAAATCGCCCACATCGAGAAGAGACACCGAGCAAGAAGAGGAATCGCGAGCTACGACCAGAGAAAGACCGACCAAGCTATAAGAGAGTCAAGGCAGAAAGATCAGAAGGTCAACCATCGACACCAAATTCCATGTATTCGACCCCTAGAGCACCCATGTCAAACCTTGGTTATTCACCTTCTGCGCCCTCAACACGCGCCCTCGCGTATCCAGACCCTACAAATTCTTTGAATTGGAATCCTCACAAGTATCCCGATAGTCCCTATGGGCTAGACTCCAAATTCGGTGCAAGCTCCTCTCTCCGAGGATGTCCACCACAGAACTATCACTCACCTCTTCGCCAACAAGCTAACTTCAATATGCCTGCTCCAGGTCCTTTGCATGCTGGCCCAACTTCTCAGAATTGGTCTGCCTTATCCTATGATGCATTCTCAGGACAACAACTAGCTGGTAACATGCCTTACAACGCATTTACGGGACAAGCGCCAAGTGGTCATATGTCATACAACACCGGTGCCGGACTATCAAGGGAGCAGCCAAGTGGAACCATGCAAGCAATCATAGATCCCAGTCTACTACATCCCAACACCAAGCCAGAAACAATTCCTATTCCTGGCCCAAACTCCTATACACAAGAACCAATCAATGATAACTTCCCATTGCTGGTAAGTACTAACAAACGTTCAGTTCTGCAACAGTATTGACCTTAGTCAGGCCGACTACGAGGAGATTGACGATGCTACACTAGCTCAGATTATGGAGGCCTACAACAAAGAGCAGAACGACAGAGAACAACAAATGGCTCAGGATAGTGCCCAGCAATCCGGCTACGTTGATCCCAACCTACTCTCAAGATGACAGGCACTCGCTTCTCCACATTCTGAGCCGCCTGGTGCGCTGTGTGATTGTGAAAGCTGTTGTAATGGAACGAAATGTGGGTATAGGGGCTTGGTAGGGTCCATTTTGGGACTTCTCATAACCGTTTGTAGGATATTGTACCTGCTAGGTTCGTTGGGTTCTCTGGAAGCATGATCTTTAATCGCAGATGTTCATGGATTGCTGAGATGATTTGATTGGTATGTTGATCAATCAGTCATTTTGAGGATAATGGAGGGTATGTGGTTCGTGATGAAGCATTGGAATTGGCGGTCAGATATTAGCATGTTTTTAGGTCTTCGACATTCTTAACCATCTCCACACACTCTTGGGCCCTTTGAGAAATAGTTCTTGTCTTGCTGCCAAGGTCTCTTGGCTTGGGTATAGCTTCAAATTGTTCCATGCCAAAGTAGCAAGATAAAATCCTAGTAACACCGAGACTTCCAATCAAGGCTTCTCCTTTTTGACTTCCGTGCCTCCAGCAGCAGCGCCACCCTGTTTCTTCTTCTTCGCCTTTAACTTCTCCTTCGCCTTACTCCTGTCTCTCTTCTTCAGACCTGACATGCCTAGCTTGCATACCTCCGCATATTTGCTGTAGAAGCCCTCCAACGCATCTACATCTACAATAGTCGACAATTTGACCTTCTTGTCCCGCTTCTCTTTCGATTTTCCATTCGTCGCCCGGATTATAATTGGTAATGGTTTCGAAGGAGTCAGATCGGGGAACGGTTGCGCTGTGGACGGTTCAGGAGACTCTACATCGCCATCTGCTCCATATGACACTGTGATCGTCAGATACCCTGTGAATTGATGCTGGGTGAACCGGCTCTTACTGCGCTTTTGAGTCAAGTGTATACTGCCATGATTCTTCTGTCGTCGCTCATCAAAGAGCTCTGAGAGTCGCAGGAAGAACTGTTTGCTGTCAGTGACCTTCCTTCCACAAATGAGCGCATAATGACGTACATCATCATTACTCAGGTGACTCTTTGACATGTCTGCGGTGATGTGATCAAAGGTGTACAATCGAGGGCTGGAACAGCTCAGTTCTGGGATAATTTGGTTTTGTGTGGGGTCAAGATCGGCGATTGCAGCTCCGATAAAAAATAAATTCCAGGAACTTTCTTTCGCAAATTTATTATGGCACAAGATGGCACCACCAAATCTCTTGAAGCTGCCAAAAGCGATTCTTGACCAGATAGGAGCCCAAGGTGATTATGTCAATATCAATCTTGGGAGAAAGAAGCTAATGTGTATCGCTCAGATACATATTCCGGAGGTCACAAATCTCGCTCTCGACCTGGATCAAGGAAAGACCTTCGAAAAGCTGCACGAGCAGAAAGAAAAACTGTGAGGACTGTGCCACCTCCTGCGAAGAGGACTAAAATACATCATACGGAGAGCCGAAGCCTGGGCGATAGCCGAGCAGCAATTGAGCGTCCGTATCCCAAGAAGCCTACACAAGATGAACCCAGTGCACCACCACCAAAGTCTATTTTGAAGCGCACGAAGAAAAGAGACCCATTACCCGAGGTCGGCCAAGACGAGCGGTCGATATCGCCTCCTGCCAGGGTATCAAGAACTGTCAAGAACAAGTTTGCAGAGGACGACGAGGAGATTGCTGCTTTGGAGAAGAAGCTAGGTCTCAAAGGGAAGAAAAAGCTGCCCCAGTCTTTCAAGGACGACGGGTTGGATGAACTTCTAGAGGGCCTAGATGAAGAGGACTCAGACGCCCCCGATAGCAAGAAGAGAAAGGCAGAAGGTGACGAGTGGCTGGAGCAGAAGCGCAAGCAAGCTCGACAGACCTCAAACCCTGCATCTGTCAAGACAAGAGAGGTAGAAGAGAGCGAAGGCAACGAGGAAGTCCTTGAAACAAGCTCAGACGATGATGGTGCCTCAGATATGTCCTTGGATGGACACGAATTCCCAGATGATGAATCGGAAGTCTCTGACGTGAGTCAACTCAGCGCAGACGGTAATGAGCTTGACGTGGACAACGATTTCGACGGATTTGACTCTGATAGCGATGATGACGATATGGACGAGGATACAGAGATATCCCAGCCAACTCCACGAATTCGTGAGAATCCATACGTTGCACCTGTGCCAGCGTCCTCAGCTGGAAAATATATCCCACCATCTTTACGGAAAGCTGCATTTTCCGACCCAGAAGAATTGGTTCGTCTACGAAGAAGGACACAAGGTTTGATCAATAGGCTTACGGATGCCAATCTGATATCAATTCTGGGAGACATTGAAAAGTTATACCGGGAGAACCCACGTCAACACGTAACTTCGACCCTTGTCGATGTCCTCTTGACATCAGTCTGTGAGCCTACGAGCTTACCAGATACTCTCATCATACTTCCAGCCGGATTTATCGCAGCTGTCTACAAGGTCATTGGGACAGACTTCGGAGCACAGGTCATCCAAAGAGTTGCAGAGCTTTTCGATGAGCATTACAATCGTGCAATGTTTTTGCAGGACAGTCCAGTGGCTGCTAGTGCCGAGACCAGCAAGGAGACATCAAATCTTATCATGCTTCTGTCAGAAATGTACAATTTTCAAGTTGTCGGAAGCAATCTTATGTTTGACTATATAAGACTATTTCTGAGCAAGCTTTCAGAGTTGAATGCAGAGCTCTTGTTGAAGATCATCCGAACATCTGGTCCACAATTACGTCAGGATGACCCTTCTTCTCTGAAGGATATCGTTGCCATGCTTCGGCCAGCTGTGGAGAGTGTCGGCGAAGACAACATCTCTGTCAGGACCAAATTTATGATCGAGACGATCAACAACCTCAAGAACAACCGAATGAAGACCGGCGCGGTGGCCTCTGCTGTCACGTCGGAGCATACTATCCAGATGAAGAAGATCCTTGGCACATTGAACACTAGAAATATCAAAGCAAGCGAACCACTACGTATAGGACTCAAAGATATCAATGAATCCGACAAGAAGGGGAAGTGGTGGCTTGTTGGTGCTAGTTGGGCTGGCAATGGGCACAAAGAAGATGACGAGGCGGTGTTGAATGGCGACAAACGGAACACAGCTGCGACCGAAGATACTGGAACTTCAGACTTGCTTCAGCTTGCCAGAGAGCAACGTATGAATACTGATATTCGTCGAGCAATTTTCATTTCAATCATGTCTGCGGAGGACTACCAGGATGCGTATATGCGCTTGATGAAGCTGAAATTGAAGAGGGTACAAGAGTACGAGATTCCGAAGGTTCTGGTCCACTGCGCAGGAGGCGAGAAAAGCTACAATCCTTACTACACTTTGATTGCAAAGAAAGTATGTGGGGACAGAAGGTTGAGAACAGCTTTTCAGTTCTGCCTCTGGGACCTGTTCAAGAAGATGGGAGAGTTTGACGAGGAAGACGATGCATCCGAGGAGGAAGAGGATAGTCTGGATAGCAGACAAATCGTCAATCTTGCAAAGATGTTCGGTACCCTTATCCTCGAAGGAGGCCTTGGTCTCAGTGTTTTCAAGAATCTGAACCTCAGCTACCTTCAAACAAAGACGAAGACTTTTCTGGAGGTACTATTTATCAGTATGCTCCTCCAATCTCAAAGGCAGGCAAAGTTGAAGAAAGATGAACAAGCTGTTGTGAGCATCTTTGCGAAGGCGAAAGATACTCCGCAATTGATCAGAGGTTTACAATATTTCATGAAGAAGGTTGTAAGCAAGACGGATATTGCAGGTAGCAAAGAAGAGAAGGCTACTGTGAAATGGGCTTGTAAAGTAGCAGGAGATACCCTTGAGTCGTTAGCGGTCGTTGATTCTGTAGCGGATTGAACGGGAAATGAATCAATCCATCAATGTTCTGAGGTCCTCTGTACTGCACTTCCGCTGCCTCTGGAATATGCTCAGATAACATTAAACAGTACAAGAAGCAGATCCATAATACTATTCACCACAAGATAATTGATTCTTCGTGCCCTCAGAATTGGAATATAAAATATTAATGTTCCAGAGTTTGCTGGACTATATGCGTGGGCTAAGCTCCTAAGTGTGACACGGGATTTGAAGGGATGAAGTGGTCTAAGAGTGACGTGTATCCTCTTTGTAGACTCTCCTATTTCGAAAAGGCTGCTTTTCTCACTTATATCCCACAAAGTCTGGAACATTATTATCTTATATGCTACTGGTGAATTTTTATGGTAGTTGCAAGATCATATCACTAAAGTCCCAGAAATTGGCTTTGTCAAAAATCGCCCCGTGTCGGTTAAAAACGGCAGGTCCGGTCAGGTGTCTCGGACGGTTTCGCGAGATGTGCAGCTCCGGCGATAAAAACAATCTCAACTGTAAAGATTCCTGAAGCAAAACGAACCTTCTTCCTCAGACACAATGCTTCGAAGCTTATTAGTACCTCGAGCGGCCGCCAGGTCGGCTTTCAAGAAATCATCATCGTAAGTATCCCATCAATTGTTCAATACCTCAGTGTTCTAGAGGCTGACAGCATTCTCAAGTCTTCCCGCTGTAATCGCCCCTTCATCAATTGCAAGATGGTCGAGAAGAGGATACGCGACGGAAGCTGGTGAGCTATGCGGACAAAGTAGATTCATGAATCTAGAGCTAATGTTCCAGTAGAGGAGAAGGATTTGGTCATTATCGGGGGTGGTGTTGCTGGATATGTTGCTGCCATCAAAGCTGGCCAAGAGGGCATGAAGGTATGTTTCGCAGACACGGAGGACCCTCTCGGCGCATATTTAACATGCTGAATAGGTCACATGTATTGAGAAACGAGGTACATTGGGCGGAACATGTCTGAATGTTGGCTGCATTCCCTCGAAAGCTCTCCTCAACAACTCGCATCTTTACCACCAGATTCTCCACGACACGAAGGCTCGGGGTATCGACGTCGGCGATGTCAAACTGAACCTCGCACAAATGATGAAGTCAAAAGATACCGCTGTCTCTGGCTTAACGAAGGGTGTCGAGTTCTTGTTCAAGAAGAACGGCGTCGAGTATGTCAAGGGCACAGCATCTTTCGCAGGCGAACATGAGATTAAGGTCAACCTCACCGAGGGAGGGGAGAAGACTATCATCGGAAAGAACATTCTCATTGCCACTGGTAGTGAAGCCACACCTTTCCCAGGGCTGGAAATCGACGAGAAGAGAATCATCACCAGCACAGGTGCCATTGCTCTTGATAAAGTCCCCGAGAGCATGGTTGTCATTGGCGGAGGAATCATTGGCCTTGAGATGGGCTCAGTCTGGTCAAGACTAGGATCAAAAGTCACTGTCGTCGAATTTCTCGGCCAAATCGGTGGACCCGGCATGGATGCCGAAATCTCGAAAGCCGCACAAAAGATCTTGAAGAAGCAAGGCATTGATTTCAAGCTCAACACCAAGGTCCTTGGTGGCGATGCTACAGGTGACAAGATCAAGCTTGAGGTTGAGGCTGCCAAGGGTGGCAAGAAGGAGACCGTAAGTGGGACCTGTTTGCTCTCAGTGTAGTTGCTAATCACGAGCACAGCTTGACGCCGATGTCGTGTTGGTTGCAATTGGTCGCCGACCGTACACGGCAGGTCTCGGATTAGAAAACGTTGGTCTTGAGACCGATGAGAAGGGAAGATTGGTCATTGACCATGAGTTCCGAACCAAACTTCCACATATTCGCGTGGTCGGTGACTGCACTTTCGGCCCCATGCTTGCCCACAAGGCTGAGGAGGAAGCCGTCGCTGTTGTCGAGTGGATCAAGAAGGGCTACGGACACGTCAACTATGGTGCCATTCCATCCGTCATGTACACCCATCCCGAGGTCGCGTGGGTTGGCCAGAACGAGCAGGAAGTCAAGGCTTCCGGAGTGGAGTACAAGATCGGCACATTCCCATTCTCAGCAAACTCGAGAGCGAAGACAAACTTGGACACCGAGGGTTTCGTCAAGATGATTGCTGATGCTAAGACGGATAGAATTCTTGGTATTCACATCATCGGCCCGAATGCCGGAGAAATGATTGCTGAGGGAACGTTGGCACTCGAATACGGTGCTTCAACAGAAGATATTGGACGAACGAGTCACGCACACCCGACTCTTGCAGAGGCATTCAAGGAGGCTGCTATGGCCACTTACGGAAAGGCGATTCACTTTTAAGCATACCCCATTTGTAAGATAGGTAGATAAAATGAACATGATTGAGCGGAAAGATTATTTAATTGCTAACTTTAAGATGAGCACGAATGAACAACTCCAAAAAATCCAAAAATCTGCATTGTAGATATCTAGTCAAAATCCATTCATTATCCATAATCATCATTCCACCTGTATCGTTGAGACCTAGTAAGGAATGTATCCTTTGATTTCCTTGCATCTTTAATCATGGATTTTGAGTTTTCGTAAAGAAACAAGGTAAGGAGCGTTGAAGGAGTGGTAGCATGAGAGCACCCAGGAAAAGGCGTGTTGAAATAGTGAATATTGTCAAGCATCTAGGACAACCGTTGTCAGTGGGCCCACGCATCTTGAAACGGGCCAAAATACTTACAGAAATGTAAAAGACTGATACCAGAAGAGACAAAACTGTTCATGGTGCTGAAGCCGTGGCGTAGAGGCGAATGTATAGTGGGTTGCGGCGAATCGCAGACTACGGGTATCCGAATCGGTACGCTCCAACCCCGAGCCCACCCAACCCACCAACTGCATTTTGGATGCCAATTTGCTCAAAAAGTGGATCGTAATACATATCACAAAGTCCAACACCGAGCCCACCAAAACTGCTACTTTGTCGAGTCAGAGTAGATTACAAGATGAAGGGGATATGACATACCACGCGTCAACGTCAACTTCATTCCCTGATCCCCAGTCACAGAGGCCGCAAACACATGGTGCTTGTCCGAAGGGATCATTGATATCACCTCGCTGAGAGCAATTTTGACAGACGTGGGCGCCCGTAGATTCGATAAGCTCACAGGGAGCGCGGTTACTTACGCGCTGTCCTCGCAACAGTGCAAGTTCTGCACCGAGCGACGGTCCACCAAGACCATGGACCCCTCTGTTGGCAAGCACTCCTACACCAAGCCCTCCAAGACCAAGACCAAGACCAAGACCGACTTTGTTAGCAAGTACTCCTGCACCAAGCCCCCCACCAAGCCCTCCAGCTCGCAGACCGAGTCCTCCAGCTTGCAAAGCTCCGCCGAGGAGGGAGCGTCGGCCAAGTCCACCCAGAGCACCTAGTGCGCCAGCGTTGCCATAGCCATAACTCCCGAGGCCCCCATAACCACGACGTTGTCCCACCAGGCCCAGAGGGCTCAGAGGGCTCAGGTTGCTTCCTAGACCAAGTCCGTAGCCTCGACCGCCGAGGACACCTCCTCGGAGCTGACTGCGTCGATTGCCGATCATAGTTGCTGTTTTCGTATTATGTGTTTGTTTGTGTAGTAGGGCTCAGTTGTAAAATCCTCAGTGTGTCTTGTAGCAGAAAAAGAGGAGCAGGAAAGTGGGAATTCTCCAACACTATATAGGCAGTTAGTACTGATGTTTCACAGAAAACATTGCCCGGCGAGATTGCCATCGCCTTGGCGTCTTGCTAAGCATATTGCTTGCACAACGTAGCAATTGGGGCTAGACACTCGACGAGAATGTGAAAATGAGGACAGTTATAAGCTGAGGGGCCTAGATTGTCAACTACACAGTATCTTTTCCGCCCAATTAGAGTGCTTTCCGCATTAGATCGCCATTTTAGATAAATTGTGCAACCGCTCTAGACAACTAAGAGGTCCTCGTGAGAAACAACTACAGATTGACTGGCTCGCATTGGCCAGAGATACAGCAAACAAAAGCGATGGAGTGCGACGATAATGGGCGCAGAGATGCGGTGAGAACTGGATGTGGCAAGCATCATACTGTCGCAAAGCTCTTGTGGCAGAAAATATCAACCAGCATGGAAGATGGCTTGGTGGAGAAAGGGAAAGTGAGCCCACAGGCGAAATTGATGAGGCGACATACCTCGTATTCATCAGAAGATCCCACATAACTGGTTGTCAGGGCGCTCTCATCTAGCTGGGCGAAAGAGAACACAGCGGGTAGATACTAGACAAATGATCAGAAATCTGTTGAAGATCTGTTCGCCTTGCCTGGGCAGTATCTGTTGGCAAGCATCAATCACACAGCCATTAGGCATCAGTGAAAGTGTGTGATACAATGTAGTATGACTCTTCTTAAGCCTTGAGTCTGAGAGTGGAGCCATGAAGTCTGGGAGGGGAACAAACACACCCATCCACGTGATGAGATTAATGCAGCAAATCACAAGGCAGTCCGACGACGAAATAGATAAGTGTGCTCATTTAAACATGCTCCAAGTATCCAGAATGATAATGATGTCTCAAGGGCTGCAACTTGTAGAGAAGCATATAGCAAAACATAATGGCAGCTGTGGGTAGCACTTGCTACGGTTCTTCCAGGAAGTAGACACTCCGCAGAGATCTTAGAAATCAGGGCCAACGAAGCCCATTTTTAGTATTCATCGGAAACGTGATCGAGTCATACTAGAGGCACCTTGTGGTAGGTACCTAGGTAGGTAATGTTCAGGTTGTGAAATTATCTAACTTGAGTGGTATAAACCTCATCAGCACGATACTACTTTAAAAGCCCGAGAGAGGGACAGTCAGGCACTTGAGACACTTGTCCACGAATAGTGTCCAGACATATCTAATGGTTAGAGCTCTCGTAGACTCTGTTGGAGAATGGATGTCAATGTCGATGTCGTCCTTAAGCTTTGTGGCAACCCTGCTCAGGTACCACTTTTTAGCGAGCCAATAGCTCTGTCGCGGGGCGGGGCACTCCCGAGCGTTTCTAGTTGTGGTCTGAACTTTGAAAGCTTCACCGAGACTTTGTCACCCCAGACTTTCCCAGAACAATGCGTCGATTCTGAATAAACGATTCTCCTCACCACCCATTGCCTTTCTATTGCTGTGCTACTGAAGATGTCTTTTACAAAGAGCCCAACTCGGACAGAGACCATCCTATCTCGAGGACAAGTCGAAGGTCTCATTGCAGATGGACGATCAATCATTATCCTCGACCAGAGAGTATTGAAGGTCGATGCTTGGTTGAAGTATCATCCCGGTGGCGACAAGGCTATCATGCACATGATTGGTAGAGATGCCACGGACGAAGTAAATGGGTATGCCTCGAGAGCTGCACGTCGCACCGCTCCAACTAACTGGCTCTATGCAGTTTTCACTCCCCCGAAGCTCGCAAACAAATGGAACGATATCGAATCGGCCGTGTTGAGGGCAGATGGAAAAACTTTGTACCTCCTATTCAAGGTGGAAAGTTCAGGTCATATTGTGAAGGTGTGGCCGATTCCGAGGACGAAGAGCAGGTTATTGAAGATCACTCCATGGACTCCGATATATCACGAACACCCTCGCCCATATTTGATGCAGAGATTCGGCAGCGCCTTGCTAGGAAAGCCGAATTGCATTCGTCCTCTGCATCGTCAGTTTCGACCGCTGCAGAACCGGACGATGGTATGTCTTACCTGGATGCTCGTACCAAAGAACAGATCGATTTAGACATCGCCAAATATCCACCGCTAGACCTTGACACCCAGGATGAGGTCGTGCAGAAGTACCGAATTCTGGATCAGCGGCTGAGAGCGGAGGGTCTTTACGACTGCAACTATACGGCATATGCCGTTGAAGCCTGCAGATACACATTTCTCTTCTGCATGATGCTACTTTTCCTACGTTGGGGATGGTACGCCACCAGTGGGATGTTTCTCGGATGCCTATGGCATCAACTCGTGTTCACTGTACATGATGCAGGGCACATGGGAATCACTCACAATTTTGTTATCGACACAACCATCGGAATCATCATCGCAGACTTTATAGGCGGTCTGTCTGTTGGATGGTGGAAACGCAATCACAATGTCCATCACATTGTCACAAATTCTCCTGAGCATGATCCTGATATCGAGCACATGCCATTTTTTGTTATTTCACACAGGTTCCTAGAGTCTCTCACTTCCTCCTTCTATGAACGGGTAATGGCCTTCGATGCGGTTGCGAAATTGATTCTACCGTATCAGCATTATTTGTACTACCCTATTCTCACTTTTGGACGTTTCAATCTATATGTCCTTTCATGGGAGTATCTCATTCGCGGACTTGGTCCGAAGAAGGGTCCTGCGTGGTGGCATCGCTGGCTAGAGATCACGGGCCAGGTTTTCTTCTGGTATTGGTTTGGGTATGTTATCATGTACAAGACGATTCCGACCGCTTCGGGGCGTTGGGCTTTCCTCATGGTCAGCCACATGGTCACCATGCCCCTGCACGCCCAGATCACATTGTCTCACTTCTCGATGAGCACTGCGGAGCTCGGGCCCCACGAATCGTTCCCCCAGAAAATGCTTCGGACAACAATGGACATCGACTGCCCACAATGGCTCGATTTCTTTCATGGAGGCCTACAGTTCCAGGCCATTCACCATCTGTTTCCCAGGATGCCAAGACACAATCTCAGAAGGGCTCAAAAACTCGTGCAAGAGTTTTGCACGGATGTAGGCATTCCATATGCGTTGTATGGATTTGTGGATGGAAGCAGATCTGTGATCGGTAGACTCGAGGAGGTCGGGAGGCAGGCGGCTATACTTGCAAAATGTCAAAAGACACTCGCTGAAAATGACGAGATATTCCATGGGCACTAATATATCTTGTCACTTATTGACCCCGCAGTTTGATACAGGGCTTGAAGCCGCTCGCCGCGGTGTACACTTCATCAATAAGATCATACTTGTTACCTCAACACCGGTTCCATGCTTCTTCAGATCGACGTACTTAATTTCAGCAATGTTCCTTCGCGTTGATGCATACAGGCGAGAGAAACCCGCCTGGGATATGTCGGTGCCGGGAGCGCTAGCCCACATCAGCTTGGTGTCGTAAGGTGTGCGGGCAAGAGGGAGTTGACGATATGGTGGCATCGGGCAAGAGCATCGATACTCAACCCGGTTTTATTCTGGTTCTTTCCATTCATTTTCTTTTGCTAAGTCCCAGGTTCAAGTTCAATCCAGCCACAAATCAGCAATCAAACTACCATTGGCCGTCGAAAGGAAGGAAAGAGACATCAGGCCATCAATACGTATCATGACAAGTAGCATGATAACCTTACACTTTCCTATAGGCAGAGTATTCGTCAGTTGGCATTTTCTTTTGAGGTTCAGCCTCCTTCGTAGTACAAGCTCCAGATGATCATAGGCCTCTAGTGAACTGGCTTTGCAGTGGGCGTGGGGCACAAGTCCCGTGCATCAGCGCCTGTATGTGCATTGAAGAAAGCCCAGACCACGGGTATCCCAGGTTAGTCGAATATGGTGGCGCTCGTTCAGCCAGCGAGGGCTTGCCTAATGAATGAGACATGGGGAATGATTGAGCTAGCGCTCCTTCTCACCGAGAAGTTGAGAATGAGCTAACCAGGCCCGTTCCTAGCATACGGGAACTGCCTTAGGAATCCTTAGTCCTGTCGCGCGGCGGACCGTCGTGGAGAGTCTGAAGTATGATGATCGTCCGCCCTTTAGTGAAGAAAGTGGATATTTAAAGATCCTTATCAGATCGTGGCCATGTTGGATCTTCCCGAGAGGAAGGATACCTGCATCGAAACCAAAGAGGTCCGTCCGCGATTGCCGCACTTCTATCAAAGCTCGGAAAAAGAAAAAAGTGGTCATTTCTCACATTGCGGGTACCAACGTTATTCGGGCTACAGAGGATGAGGTTGAGAAATGAAGATTTGTCGATGGCCCTGCTTCCTTTCCCGGGAAAAAAGATGGCCAAGGAGTTCTCTCACGAAAAAGCAAAAACGATCTCCACCACGGCACACCCAACTGACATATAAGTTCTTGCAGCTTCCGTTGAAGAATGCCATCCTGTGGACAAGCAAATTCCACCTTCTGAAGCCAAATACACTTAATCATCGAGTATCGCTACATTCTTGTCAATCGTCTCGTCGCCAACTCATTTCATAATTTCACCTCGAGAACCTTTCCTCGATCCTATTTACGTACACTGCACTCCAGCATGCCCAAATATCATACATACGAGTCGGCAGCAAGAATCTTTAGGGCAAAGGGAGACGTGAGTCTGCTCTTATGCGTGAGGGTGACAAGCTAATCTTGGGAGAATCAGTGCCGTGAGTACAGAGCAGCTCTTCAATCTGCACAACTGCACGAACAGGAGAACAAAGCCAAAGAGAGCAGAAAGCAGAGGTGCTCTTGCACGCAAGACAGTGTTTGCGATGCTCATGCTTCCGAAGCCAAGTGAGATGGAGTCTGGACGCAGACCCGACAAGGGAAGCTTGGTGCATGAACAGGGGTAGCGAGATGGGACGGAGACGGAGCCACGGAACAAGGGGGCGTGGATCCTTGGGTTGGGCGCACGGCAGGACTGGGCAGGGGAGGGTTTTGAGGCGAGCTGGGAAACATTTTATGATTTTGTTGTACTCTACTCGGCGTCATGGGGAGAAGAGAAGATGCGAGAGAACCGGTTCTGTTTCCGGGGAGTAATGTTTCTTTTGTCGGCATCAAAAACGAGATCGGAGTTTGTCGCATTTCATTCCTTGAATAAACGGAAGAGGGGAGCTCGAGGAGTTGTTGTCCGGGTTGCTGCGAACACGAATCTTATGTTGATTGGTACTTTTTCTACACACACAATGAAGATCTCATATTGCTTTTGCTTGTGTGATGCGATGCCGCCGTGGCTGACAATACCGTTGATGATGCAGGCTTTTGGGGCTCAAATTGTTGGAGCGAGCTTTGCTAGGCTCGAGAGCCGATTCGAGGGGGAACAAGTTGCTGCTTGGATCTCGGTTTTCCTTTCGACACCGCAGGAGCAAGATTGCGGAGAAGAAATTGGGTCCGATCGTATCCCGTAACTATACCCATGGCCATGCCCCTGTAGATGTTTCTTGGGCTCAGATTCGAGATTGGGATCGGACCAGGTGCAGGAGAGTGGGATATTAATTTCGAGAGGGCTGGTTCCTGCAAGCCGGGGGATTAGTGATCTGACGTCTCCATCCGCATCGGAGCATTCCACTCTGGACTGTAGATATGAATGAATTCAAGAAAAGGTGACTGTCTTTCACAGATGCCCCTGCTCATGCCCCTAGACTGAAGAGGACCAGGAATGTCCATCACGTGAACCGTCACCACAATGTTCCGGCCGATGATAACCCGGTGAGACATCGATATCGATGTGACCCAGAACATAAATGCGTTTGCTGTGTACTGACCCATCCTCTTGATATGGGGCGAGTTCGCAACCATGGCTGATCGATGACGTCGTTCTTGACTTGACAACGATTATTTGCCCAAGATTCTATTTTGCAACAACCATTTAAACTTCTTGACAAATCATTCAGGCAGCCTCGCGTGCATTGTTCTTTCCCTGTTTCTCCGCTTTGGGACTCGAAGCGCAACCCAACAACAACCCCAGAAAGTTGCAAATCTCCTTCTTCCATTCCAGCATACCATGAGACTTGGAAGTAGATAAGCCTCAGCATGGATCCAAGCATCCAACGAGCTCTCAATGATAAGCTCTATGACAAGCGGAAGGTCGGCGCTCTCGAGTAGGTCACGCTACCTAACATTGAACTTATGAGCTACTAACCGTATCCTAGCCTTGAACGTGTTATTCGAGATCTTGCCGCTGCTAAAGAATTCGAGAGGATCAAGAAGATAATAGAGCAACTTTGCAACGATTACGCCTATGCAGTGCACCAGCCTCACGCCAGAAATGGAGGACTTATTGGGCTTGCCGCTGCAGCCATTGCTCTAGGACCAGTATGTTAGATTCACCAAGTAGTAAGTGACCTGTTTAATCAAGTATCAGGATCTAGCACGTTATCTGGACGTTATTGTTCCTCCAGTACTCGCTTGCTTCACCGACCAAGATGCAAGGGTCCGTTACTATGCATGTGAAAGCATGTACAACATTGCCAAGGTAGCAAAGGGTGAGGTCTTACCCTACTTCAATGACATCTTTGATGCTCTATGTAAAGTAAGTTTGGAAGTTTTCCGAGTTCTTGTATTTGCTCACAGTATTATAGCTTGGCGCAGACTCTGAGCTTTCCGTCAAGAACGGTGCTGAGCTCCTGGACCGACTGATAAAGGATATTGTTTCAGAATCTGCAGCAAATTACGTCTCTATCCTTCACGCCTCTGAAGAATCAGCGACTGAAACTGACAAAGAGACCCCGGATGCTTCTGTTGACACGCCCACGGCTTTCTCACTCGCACGTTTCATCCCACTCCTAAAAGAGCGGATCTATGTGATCAATCCATTTACGAGAACTTTTCTGGTTGGCTGGATTACCCTACTTGATTCCATTCCAGACCTTGAGCTTGTCTCATACCTTCCAGAATTCCTCGGTGGTCTATTCAGGTTTCTCAGCGATCCGAATCGTGACGTACATGTAGCGACACAAGGGGCGTTGGAAAGATTTCTGAGCGAGATTAAGCGTATCTCTCGGGTCAAAAAAGGGCTCGAAGAGAGTCGGAAATCTCGAAGTGACGGAAAACGCAAACGATCTGGCTCCATGGACAGCGAGAATTCAGTCGCGCCCGAAGGAGGAGCTGATGAGGATGATGATGAGTCGACCACTGCCGCCGACAAGGAGGAAACCACCGATGAAGATGATTGGGTTCCAGGGCAGGACGTCCAAGTACGATTTAAGGAGATCTTAGAGATCTTGACGGCCAATCTTGATAGTCCTCTCGGTAAGTATTACACTGCTTCAATCTTGAGCATGAGCTAAACAATCCGTAATAGAAGAAGATAGTCTGCTTGAATCGTTGAGATGGATAGTAGACCTTCTTGACATATGCCCCGAGGAAGTTCTACCTTTTGCGCCTAAAATCCTCGCCCATCTTCTCCCTGCTATGGCGAGTGGCGTGGAATCCATTCGCCAAGCGGCTTCACGAGTAAACACGTCCTTAATGGACTACGTGGTATCCCTTGCGGACGAAGGAGCACCCTCGGCAGCCCCTTCAGCTGGTCCTTCTAGGATTCCCACTTCCATCGTCAAGGACTCCGCTAACAACGATCGGAGAGACTCGTCCACCAACACCCGTGGGTCTATTTCGAATTCGCGGGAACTAGACAGAAGAGAGTCAGAAGTCCAGACTCCACCTCCACCGTACAAGACTCCAACACCAACTTCGCCGTCTCAACCTTCTCAACCACAAGTTGAGCTGGACTATGCTGCGGCTGTTGCTTCTCTGACATTATTATTCTTGAATGACCACGAAGCTACCAGGGTTGCGGCCTTGACGTGGCTCCTCATGCTTCACCGAAAAGCGCCGAGAAAGGTGCTTGCATTCAATGATGGGACATTTCCAGCCCTGCTCAAAACGTTGTCAGATCCGGCTGAAGCAGTGGTCACTCGAGACTTGCAGCTATTATCTCAAATATCACGAAATAGCGGCGATGATTATTTTTCTTCCTTCATGGAGAATCTTCTCCAACTCTTCTCAACGGATAGGAAGCTACTTGAGACGAGAGGGAACTTGATTATTCGACAGCTTTGTATCAGTCTGAGTGCCGAGAGAATTTACCGGACTCTTGCTGATTGCATAGAAAAAGAAGAGGATGTGGAGTTCGCAAGCATCATGGTACAGAATCTAAACAACAATCTCATAACAGCTCCAGAGCTTGCCGAGCTTCGTAAGAGGTTGCGAAACTTGGAGACTAAGGTCCCAACCCCCCATCTGTGCTCCTGACCAATCATGCTTACACTTTATAGGACGGACAGACCTTCTTCGTTGCACTATTCAGATCCTGGTGCTACAATGCCGTTGCTACTTTCTCGCTTTGTCTTCTTGCACAAGCATACGAACAGGCTTACAACCTTTTACAGATATTGTAAGAATGAGTTTTCTAAATAGAAATCCTACTAATATCGACCAGCGCAGAGTTAGAGATGACCGTAAACATGCTCATTCAGATCGATAAATTAGTCCAGCTTTTAGAATCTCCCGTTTTTACATGTAGGTGATAGGTGAACCTCTTGAGATCGTTTATTGATATTTTGACAGATCTTCGATTGCAACTTCTAGAGCCGGAAAAGTATCCTCACTTGTACAAGTGTCTTTATGGTCTCCTCATGTTGCTTCCTCAGTCATCAGCTTTTGCAGCGTTGAAGAATAGACTCAATAGCGTGAGCGCAATAGGCTATTTGCATATCGCACCTCGAGCGTACGTACCTCAATCTCGTAATAACAGTGTGGTCGACTCTATCTCTACTTTCCATTTCCATCAGCGTCAAAAAAGCTCCGAGACTCATACATCCTCATTTAGCGCGCCAACAAATGCTGGTCCATCTAGCTTCGACAGGTCAAGTCGACTAAAAGGCAGGGATGAGGCTGGAATTCGATGGAATGAATTGCTCGAGAAATTTAGGAGTGTCCAAGAGAGAGCAAGGAGAGCACAGAGACCAGGAGGTGACTTTGATGATAGATTGAGCGAAGTACGTGTTGGTGATGGTCTGGATGTGAGAGCTTTCAAGGATCTGGCACGTTTACAAGGGCCACCTCTACCAGTGAAGGACACACCGGCAAATCCTTCAGGTGGTCAACCAGCTGCAAACAAGTCGAAATCAAGCCTGGGGAAGTTTGGACGGCTAGGAGGAGCTGTATCTGGTGGTCGACCAAAGAGATGACTGTAATGGCGTACACGAAACGTTAATCAAGCAGGAGTATAATGCATGGACGTTTGGTAAATAATTTCATTCAAGTCCTAGTTTTCTTCGGACTTTCTCGTTCCACTAAACCCTCGAACATGGCATCTCTTTCAAGTGTCAAATCTCGAAGCTCAACCCTAAGGCGTTCTAATTCTAGCCTAGCCAAATCTGTATCTTGCGGAAGACCATGATAACTCTTGATCTGTGCTTCGAGATCCTTCACAATGACCATCAATGCTTTGAACTTGTCCTCCTCCGCTTTAACATCTTGTATCGTAATCTTCGGTGTCCCCGCCGATGTAACGAGAGACGATGTGCGGTCTCGAAGTTCTGGTAACTTCGATGCTAAAGTCTTTGCTTTTCGCTGATATTCGATCGTCTGCTTCGATAGATTCGAGGGAGGTTGATAGGCCTCGCTTTGCAAGTCTCTTATGAGGGTGTTGATAACCTGGAGTTCCGAGTTCAAATGAGATTCGAGGATAGCAATGCGATCAGTAGTCTGCTCCAGGTCGTAGGAGGTAACCTGCAGATCAAGAATACTTCGTCCTAGCCTCTCAATGTCTGGTATCGGTTGCTTCAACGCAACACTTGCATGGGAAAGAGCTTCAAGGCTGGTTTGCCCTTCTCGCGGTAAGGATTCTTCGATGGAGGTGACTAACTCCGCATTCGGGTCTGTCTCTTCTTTTGCCTGCAGGTCTTGGAGTGCCTTCGCCTCGACTTTGGCCAGTAGATCGCGTTCCTCATCGGCACTCTCGTTAACAGCAGCGAGGGAGAGCAGTGCTTTCAAAGTCTCGTTGTTTCGCTCAAACGGCGGTGGGGTTTTGCCCAGGAACTTGGTGGACAGCCAGCTATCAACATAATTCCAATCTTTTGCGGCTGCCAATTGCTGTCGTGCCACTGACGGGGAAAAGATCGCTGAGGGAGAGAGATGTGCCATTTCTTCGTATGTAGTGGTGCATCGACAAGAGACGAAGATTACTGAGCAAGCGATTGTTTTGATTCCCATGCATGGCTGCCATCAGGTACCAAGGTGGGGCGTGGCACAAGGCTGAGCTGCAGCTAAAGGGACGCTAAACACAGTGAATGTTCCAGGGTAAAACGGCCAATGACATCTCCTCAAAAGTAGTAATCGACAGCCTGGCCTCTTCTGAACCATCTTGACAGCGAGACTATTTCATACTACATTCTTCTCTTTCCCCCTCCAACCCATTGTCAACTCCACACGACCTCGAGACTCTATGCACGATCATTCACGATGATTGTCAATCTCTCGGCTTTGGCGTTCGCCGCAAGCATACTGTCCTCAAATTCTCTGGTGCTCGCTCTATCACCAGCAGATATTCCTTCCGATACCCCAATCTCGTCCCTCCTCGCATCCGCCAATGCGCATCTTGCCAAAGGCGAAACGAACGACGCTCTTACATATTATGACATTGCCATTTCTCGCGATCCCGAAAACTATCTCACATACTTCAAGCGCGGTGCTACGTATCTCTCTCTTGGAAGGACTGTTCAGGCCACCCAAGATTTTAATAAAGTTCTAACGATTAAGCCTGGCTTTGAGGGTGCTCTAGTACAACGTGCGAAGATTCACGCAAAGAACGGAGACTGGGATGCGGCAAAGAAAGACTTCACTGCCCATGGCAACTCAGAGGAGGATCTGGCTCAACTCGAAGAGGCTAAGGGCGCTGCTCATTTAGCAGTTGCCGCGGAGAAAAGTGGTAATTGGGAGGAATGTGTTTCGCAATCTGGAGTCGCCATCATGGTTGCCAGCAAGATGTTATCATTACGAAAGACGAGAGCCCATTGTCGATTTGAGCGAGGGGAGGTTCAAGAGGGCATGAGTGATCTCAAGCATGTCTTGCAGATGCAGCCAGGAATGACCGAGCCGCACATGCAGATATCAGCAATTACATACTACGGTTTGGCAGACTTGGAACATGGTATGGATCAGATGCGAAAATGCTTGCACTCGGATCCAGATTCCAAGAAATGTAAGAAGCTCTATAGGCGGGAGAAGACACTGGACAAGCAATTGGCGGCTATCAAGAAGCATATGGAGAAGAAGCAATATGCCAGCGCTGTCAAGCTATTACTTCCCGCTGGAGAGGACGTGGGCTTGGTTCAAGATGTCAAAGATGACGTGAAGGAGTTCCGAGAAGCAGGTACTATTCCCGAACACGCTCCGAACGAACTCGAGTCTTCCATTGTGCAGATGGTTTGCGAGGCCTATCATGAAGTGAGTTCTGTCCGAGTTTGACAAAAAGCTGGTTCATTTACTTACAGTTACAGATGAAAAATTCCAAGAAGGCAGTGACTTGGTGTGATGAAGCTCTTACCTTGGACGAACATGCTCTCTACGGTCTACTCAACAAAGCACAGCGACATATGGAGGCTGAGAATTTTGACGCGGCTATTGCATCACTCAATGGGGCAAAGGAACACCATCCTGGAGCACAACAAGTTAATCAATTGTTACAAAACGCCCATACTGAGCTCAAGCGAAGCAAGACCAAGGACTATTACAAGGTTCTTGGTCTGACTCGAGACGCTGATGAGCTACAAATCAAGTCCGCGTACCGCAAGATGGTCAAGCTACACCATCCGGACAAGGCTCACAAGCAGGGGATTACGAAAGAAGATGCAGAGAAGAAAATGGCTCAGGTCAATGAGGCATATGAAGTTCTCAGTGATCCTGAGTTGAAGCATAGATATGATCAAGGCGATGATCCAAATAACCATGAACAACAACGCCAGCACCCATTCCATGGAAGTCCATTCCAAGGAGGTAGCCCATTTGGTCACGGAGGTGGTCAACAATTCAGTTTCAAATTTGGTGGTGGGGGTCCAGGAGGATTCCCCTTCGGTGGTTGATGAAAAGCGTACGTATTGGCGTTGGTATTGCTTTAGGAGTTAAGTTGGCGGCGATCAACAATAGTATCATATCTTTGCAATGTGCATTGGATAGATAGCATAAGAGTGTATAATATACACATGAGAGAACAATAACATATATCACTAGTGATTCACGTTTATTATTTTCTTAGATAAAACTTTAAGTATTAAACGATACTTTTTTACAATGTAAAACAAGTAATTAGTATACTATAAGTTTTATTTCTACCACGTTGCTCGCAACTAAGACTTTTGATCTAAGTCTATCCGTGATCATATAATAGCCTAAGTCTGGTCCCTACCTCACAATGAAAATATATTGGGAAGAAACAACGGTATTAGTCAATACACAAAAGAGAACACTTGATAAAAATGACGAACTTGTACTCGAAGGACTCTAAGCAGGCTAAGGCCTATGCTGAAGTATGTTGTGGCAACTAATTTGCATATCCCCCGCCTACCAATTCACACATACTGATAACCACCAGACTGAGAAAGCAACCGACCTTTCAGGAATAAGTCCAGATATTTTCGTGGCTGCTACTTTTTACGCCGTCTGTTGACCCACCCGTACCCTTCGTAAACTGACTGACGACGAAATATTGTTTTTAGGCTGGAATAGAATGGGATACTGAAAAGTCAATCGAAATAAATGCAGACATTGACTCTGATGAAGAGGGAGATGGGCCAGATGCGGCTACGAAGAAGAAATCGGCTTTGAGTGGGTTTGCTGCTGCATATGTTGAGCAGATTTCGGAGGACAAGGGCTGGAATCTTGATTTGGAGTTCTCTGCTTCTCTGCAAGGAAGCCAGGAGAAGGAGAGAGATGCGTTGTAGATTGTTTCTGTTGGGTCCGTGAAGGTAGAGGGCATGAATGCGACTGCTGTCTATCTGATTGGTAATTGTTTGACGATACCTTCGTTTCTGTGCAAGAAGGTGTCGGACTTTGAAAAGAGAAATAAACAAGTACACCCAAACGACAAGACGCAGTGAAGCAAAACAAAATGATCGCGACGGGTGTACGGAGATCTCTATCAAAAGTCTGTGTCAACGAAGTGGTCCAGCATATAAATCTGAAAGCTGATTGCGCCTTCGATCACTCGTAACTTTACAAGGTATCGAGATTCACAAGCCTTTAGCGACCGAGTTCACTGTAAAACGCAAGACTTTCGTCA
Source organism: Mollisia scopiformis (assembly GCF_001500285.1). NCBI lineage: Eukaryota > Fungi > Ascomycota > Leotiomycetes > Helotiales > Mollisiaceae > Mollisia > Mollisia scopiformis. Next base: position 84,521 of record NW_017263605.1, read on the forward strand.
CCGATTTGAGTATATAGAGTACTGCATCAACTCATATAAACATGTGGTGCCCTCTGAAGAAGCAAGCTGGAATAGAACATAAACTGCTACTAACCGAAAGACTTCATACTGCCAAAATGCTCTCAAATCATCATAATCAATTCTATACATCAACCCTTCATCGAGATCAGCAAGCACACTATATTTATATCTCCTTCCCCATCCCATAATACAGAGACTCCTCGTAACATGGTTGCGGACCTGTACACAAGAATCAAGAAGGGAGAAAGAGACAAGGTTGCGAGGTTGTACTGGAGAAAGATGACAGCACATAATGTCCTGCCCTAAAATCACCATATTTGTATGTTTGGCATTGTCAGTTAAACGTTGTTCTGCAGGACTTAAGTAAAGCTTCCACCTATTTCGCAACATGCATCAGAAATCAGGCATCTCAGTAGGAGGCTCATCATAAGAAGTCAATCCAGCATCAAAGCCAGACCCAAAACCTTGTCCTGGCTCAGCAAGCTTACAAGCAGCCAAAGCTGCCTCGATAGTTTTCAACACCTCCCTTGAGCTTGGTCTATCTTGCCAATTTTTCGCCATGCAATGCGCGATTGTCTTGCGTAAGGTGGCACTGTAAGGAGCTCGAAGGATCTCTGGGCCTAGAGAAACGACGAGTTTGTCGGGAGACAGCTCAAAAGCAAATTCTCCGAATAGGGTGAACTCATCAGCCGTACTGTCCTTAATATAAAAAAACTCATGCCCACGATTGATCAAATGCCACATGATTTTAGCGGCCGACCAGAGATTCGACCAAGGTCCATATTTCAGGTTTGGATCATAATCAACTTCCGGGCCGGTGACTGGTTCGTCCTCTCCCGAGCCCCTTTCTGAGTCGAATGTTGACCATTTCGGTAAGTTTACCACGCTCACGCGGTTCCCGTCTGAGTCGTACTCGTTCCGAGGCGATTCAGAAATCGCCTCAGAACGGGCCTCTCGTGACTTCCATATATCTATCGCCTTAAGTTGCTCCTAGTTTGACATCAGTGTATTGCACGATGAAAGATTAATCAATACATAGATTAACATTGCGCACTTACGGGGGATTCGAAACCAGGGGTACGCCACTGTGAAAGCAGCCAGTCGAACGTTTGTGCTTTGGGCGGTTGGGGCGCGAATGCTGAACCGTCAAAATCTCCAAACTAAGTTCAATTCAGCCTGGTACAAGGAAAGGGAAGGAAGAACCCACTTTGAGTACTGGAGTTTTTAAATGATTGTTGTCATTCGTTCCAACAAATACTAAAAGACTGATTAGTAGATATTGTAGCTGCAGCAACACAACTAATATAGAACATACCGTTTCCAGGTTTGATATCCAAATGTAAGACACGAGTATCCCAGCTCTCACCGTCAAGCAACTCGTTGCCATTCTTCATGGCCGCAACTCCTAGCACTAAACATTGGAAAAGACGCCAAATGAGCTAAAAAGAGATATTGTGTTAGCACACGTGTTTCCCTATTGAAGTGAAAATCATATACGAGCAAAGACCATAAAGCACCCAAGAGTATGCTTTCTGATTGGATAAAATGGCAACTTGCCTCTTCCGGCACAGGCTTTGCCGCCGTGTATCTTCTAAGCTGATGTCAGTGACTGCCCTTCAACCTCATCGCGAGATGAATGATCTTACTCTCTCAGATCTCCAATAAATTTCTCCATATCCCCCACCTTTACAGTATTCGGTATATAGTCTAGCAATCATGGCAGGCGGCGTGGAATTTGTTGAAAACGCTTCCCGAAAAGGGTTCGGTTCTCCCTGGGATGACTCTACGACTGAATGTTTGTAAAGTTTGACTATATGTCTTGAGTTGGCTTTGTTTAACAGTTCCATGAAACTTGCCTCCTTTTCTGAATCACCAAGACCATTAGCTTGCTTCACAACAACGTGCTTGATAGACGCTTCAGTGTCCGATCGTGACCAAAGACCTGCTATGCCTTGGGTGCCACGACCAAGGACTTTGGTTCCTTTCCAAGCATTGCTGAGCGTATCTTTCCAAGTTGCTGCACTGGCTAACCAGCTGTCCTTAATATTATTTACTTGCCGATTTTCCTTTTCCCTTCTTGCTCTTATGAACTCGGCATCCTCTTCATACTTGGGGTCACCTGGTACGCCCAGGCCGGCTCTGCGGACTTGAGTTTGGGTGCCCGCGGGTCGGATGAGACCACGCCTGAAAATAAGGTCGACTTCTCCAGACAAACTATCGTATCTATCTCCAGGAAAATCTGCCAAAAACTTGCTTCCGTCCTTAGGATCAGTTTTCAAGACTCACACACTTTGAATCTTCTCTAGCGCTAGAGTACGATATCTTTGCGTAGGGGGTTGAAGACGCAGATCCTCGTCTGAATCCTCAGCAGCTCGTTTTCGTTTACCACCTCCAGTTAGTGAGTTCATGATTGCTGGTTGTTGACTGTCGTTGATTCGAAGGGAAGGGCTCTGTCGGTATTAATGTGGTATAAACAAAGAGTGTTGCTTTGAAGGGGAATCGTGGGCTTTGTTGGCTCTGTTGGTTCTCAGAGGCTATCCCGATGCGATGCATACTGCAGTGGGCACAATGCTTGCGGATATGGGAACAAAGGACATGATATCCAAAAAATATTCTGTCCCGATCCGAAGAATATTGTTGATCGAGTCCTGAGATAATGTGGAAGAATGCATCCTGCATCTGAGAAGCATTAAATTTTCGACTTGTGGTAAGAATTATTGACTCAGATATTGTTGATGTGTGCTTGAGTTTGAAATAATTGTGGGAGAGGGAAGTGTTGCATATGGACGGCGGCGGGAATCAATTGCCGACGTAGAAACAAATGCTGTCATGTTGAAACATAGCTGTTTTCATGATTCAAGGAAGTATTGGATTTAATATTCTTTGTTGAGGAGATCCGGGAAATTGAATAAATGAAGTTAGGCTGAACTGCTACTCAGAAGGAACAAAGGGCGCATATCGAGAACTGCCAGAGCAAGTTCTTTGAGCTCTGTGTGATATAGACTTGGAAGTTCTCAAGCCCTCAATCCCATGAGCCAGGGTTGGGAATGGGGTTAATCACAGGAAATCTGTGGAAAACTCATGAGATTTGGATGTGGTTCACTTTCTGTAAAAGATATAGCACTGGAGCATTCTTTATGACTTCCCTCCTGGACATATATCCTAACCATTTCGAGATTTTGCAAATTGCAGCGGTTTGAACTTTGTCCTAGGTGAAATAAGCAATGTGTACATTACCAGAAATTGGCACTTGCCATTTAAAAGGCTATAGGCGGACTTGTGAGGCGCAGGTCACTGGCAATCCAAAATATTCTCGAGGTTTGAGACTCTGAGCGGGGGAAAGTTGGTTGTTTGATGAAAGGAGAATGTCCTATTAAAAATAGACGATCAAGTCGAGACTTCTCGACTGACATCGGAACTGCCAACTGCGCTTCCGTATTAAAAGATTTATACATAATATACACATAAAAAAACAATAATACGCATCACTAGTGATTCACGTTTGTTACCTTCCAGAACAAGACTTAGGCATCAGAAGATACCTCTTGCAACGTAAGATAAGTGACTATTATACCATAGTTTTTGATTTCTACCACGTTGCTCGCAACGACGATCTTTCATCGAAGACCATCCGTGATCATGTAATAGCCCAAGTCTGGTACTATAGACCGTGGCCCTCTAACTCCATACCGGAACGCCATCCAGCAAGCCAGCCGACCATGCCATGCAAAACCACATACCACAATGTTTCAAGATCAAGCAGGTTGCTCATATGCCCGTCTAATGACCCTCGCAAACTGGTCGACCTTGACGTTCTCCCTAACAATCGTTCCCTTGGCTTCATTCTCTTTGTTCAAAGGTACCTTCACGACCGTTCCCTCAATCTCCCATCCACAAACACCATTGACAAACTTGTCGAAGCCTTCGCTTTGCAGTCCAAGCCATGACTCCAATACCGAGCGCTCGATTTCACGGACTGATTGAGAGATGGTGAGGGCGATTCGGATACGGATCAGCTCTTCGAAGCCAGCTACATCGGCAACGAGATCGGCGTAGAGGTCATCGCTATCGAGGGTCGCCCAGAATTGGCTGTAGGAAGCTTGGCCGAGGAGGTTATTGAGGACGTTAAGCTTTTGTACCGCTTCGGAGAGGGGTGCGTCGCCTGCTGCTGGGAGGGCGGATTGTGTGCTTGCGGGCGTGAGGATGTGCGGTGGGAGGAGGTGGAGACAGAGGGAGAAGTCGGGGGAGGGGAAGACGGTCAAGGATTTGACGAGGATGTTGGTGATGGTTTCGTCTTTCGTGAGGTGGGGGTTGAATTGGTATCTGATGGGAAATGTATGTCAGTAGCTCGCCTTTCGAGATCTTGAATGAGATACATAGACGAGGTAAGAAAAGTCTTTCAGATAGAGCTAATAGAAACTTCAAAGGCTGGAGGGATTCATTCTCCATGCCCATTCAGGTAATAGGAAACGTTAAAAACGATCATCACTTTGACATATCCGCACGCACAGAGTGGACTCTGTACTCACAATTTTAAGAGCGCCAGGTTTGCGTAGGCATCGTAGGTCTTTTCTTCACACTGTTGGACGACGTATTCTTGGAAGATGCTGGTGGTCTCGGGATTGTATCTATCGAGACCATTCAGGATCGCGTCGATGTGCTCTGGCCTGTCGGGTGCATAGTCGAATGGAACGCCCATCTTGGCGTCTTAAATGGCGCTGCGGATGTGGTTGTGGAACGGAAGATTCGATTCGAAAATGGTTGTCGTCGTTGTGCTAGAAAAGTTCACACAATTTCGTGGAAGTGCGAACCGGCCGATTAGCGAGCTAGAGGGGTAGGTATCACGTGAATGGGCGCTGTCTCTGATCTCGACTTCTGGAATATCATCCCATGAGATCAATTTGAGTGATTGCTTGTAGAAAATATGATCTTTGGCTCATTTATTTGTTCTGCTCGTAATACTATGGGCGGCCAGTTTGACTTCAAGGAAGTTGAAATTAAACCTCAATACGGGCATCCACAGCAGTCATGGAATCCTTAAATCGATTGTGGGAAGCGATGAAGTAGAACTTAGACTTTTCAGTACTTGAAGTATAATCAGAATTTATGGATGCGAACGACTACAAATTTAGCAGCAAATCTCAAGTCTACTCCATCGATAAGTAAATACGCAATGGTTACATCTCGTCAGATTGGCCAAGATTGCCCGAAAACAGAAGTAGAAATCTAGGGAGTCTGTTCGTTGCAGTGTACTTAGCTAGCGCTGCTTCTGCTTATATCTACCTTGAAAATTAACAAGCATTCAGAGACTTTCATGGCTGATGAGCGGCCTCCGCTGCTTAGGAAGCTGGATTTGAAAGATTTAGTGGATCATACATGATATCGCAACCTTTCTATTCAGTTTAAATCGATGACGGCGTGATTCTTTCAACTCATAGTTTAAGACCTTAAGACCTCATGCTTTCTTGTAGTAGCCTTCGGCGTCGTAACACCAACTGCTACCAACTGCTTTTGTTTAGGACTCCGCCTTAGTAATCAACCTATCTCGCAATGTTAACTAGAGAAAGAGCGGTGATATGATTCATATGACTTTTCAACCCTGCTTTCCATCTGGGATATCTAGCTTGTGTTAAAAACATGCCTGCCAGGTAAGTACTGAAACTACACTTTAATCACACGAAACAAGGGGCTCGCTTACTTCCATTGGGATTCTCGCTAATGCACCAACCAGCGGTTGAGCATGTAGAAGTCCCCTAATGGCAGATGAGGGATCGGGACGATGAGAACGCGACACTCAAACAAGCACTTTATTTCAGTCAGCGCTGAATCTGCAGCTGGCTTTAAATAGCGTTCAGGGAAGAGTTGATCTCCAGGCACGATGGGTTACAGCAGAGGAGAAAAGTCTGCCGATGAGCAGATCTGAATTACTAAGACGAACTGGTGCAAGTTAGCTTGCAGGATCTGTGCCCTTCTCCCAATACATACAGCGCAATCCTATCCACTAGGGTCTCAGCCAGGAGTCCGCGTTACTATAGTAGTCTAGATTACTCGTATTTAGGGTATCTCAATGCTGTACTTCAATACGTGACACCATATCTCCCCCCAATCTTGCGATCTCTGCCAATATCGCAGCTTTATCAATCACCACCTCATCTGCCTCCCCATCCTCATGTTTGGAAGGTTTCGTAGCGTATGCCAGATTGACCTTGAATTGCCTCGGCGCGGCCTTTTGTGGATTCCACAATCCAGCAATAACATTGCTGCCCACGCCACCATGAAAGAAAACAATGCTGTCCGTATAAAGTTTCTCGAGCTCCTGAAGATATTGCTCCACTGGTTGCAATCCAATCATCTCGATATCAGCCCCTCCCTGAACCTCGAGATTCTTGAATTTGGGTTTACTGTTTTTTCCTGGTTGTGTGCCAGTAAACTTGGGTGAGATATGGACGATAAAGTTGTAGTCGGCCGTTGAGGACGCGAATAGAGCTCTGTGATCCAAATCTCGACCTTTCTCTTTGACTAATTTACAAGCCGAGCGTGCCAACGCTGTCATACGTGCAGCAACCATTTTCGATGGACCACTGTCTGTAAAAGCAGTGCCAGTGATGTCATGATTCGAAGCAGCGATAAGGACAGTTCGATTCATGCTGGGGTCGATCTTTCTCCACGCCTCTAATCGTGTGTTGACCGAATCGACATCTTTGGTTGTCATCGTCCCTGTAAAGTCTACAACCAAAGGTTTCTGTCGCCAGTCCCATCTCGAAATGAACGACAATGTCCTCAAAAAACCAGTCATGGTTGAAGAAGGAGCTCTCCATGGGTATGGGTGCAGGAATGTTCGAGCGACAATGAGCTCGATGAGCTCTTCGCTAACGTGTCTCGATAGCATATGGCGATTGAACCACATCTTCACCAGACGCATCGTTGATGATAGCAATGGGAATCTGGTGCAATGCGTAGATATCGATTGGTTTAGTAGCGGCAGCTGAAGAAAAGTCTTCTTGTACATCGACAGCGCAGAAACAGCATCTTCACGCTCGCGATGATTACTGGATTTATCCTTGATATGCCGTTCGAGAAGAGTCTGCTCGCGGTCGTTATGGATGCGGAGACGGAAGACTGCACCAGAACCACAGATGATGTCAAGGAAAGCGGAATTCTGGAGTTGGTGGTCTTCGTTCTCGAGGCCAACTCGAATGACAACGGTACCGTCGACTTCCTGAAGTAGAGCGCCAATTTTCAGCAGGAAAGCTATCTTTGTTCGCTGAATGGCAACAATATCGTCGGGCCACCGCCCAGATCCTTCAAATTGAATGAGAATGTCGGCTGGCCTAATCATGGGTTGTGTAAAAGTGAAAATTGGCGTCTCGATTGAAGAGTAGCGAAGCTGTGGACTGATAGCGGAAAGTTGTCGCAGCTGCAAAGGTAGTCCTTCGAGATCTTTTATTTGGTTTTGAAGAGTGCTGAATGCTTGCTTTAGCGCCTCGAAATTCTTGCTGCTGGTCCCGCCAGGAAGTAATTTCTCAAACCCTTCACCAACGAATTCTAGACTATTGCTGAATTCTGCACCAAAATGGCAAGTAACCAGGTAAGTCACGATTTCGCGAAACACGGCATGAGCTGAGCCTGGAGACCAAACTAGACTTTCGAGGATGCTTCCATCCTTGAACCGACGTAGTTCCGCCTTTTCACCCCAGAACTTTTGGAACTTTGCCGCCTTCTTCTTTTCTTCCGCAGATGGACCATGATCCACCAGACGATCGATGTTTGCTGGATCAAATACGAATGATATAAGCAATGGTTCTTGCGGTGGTGTGGAGGATGATTTCAAGGACCAAGAGTTCGTACTAGGCAACTGAACATTGACAAGCTTTACCCTATCCATCAAACCTTCGTGCAAGACATCGAACATTCGCATAGCAAATATTCTTTCCTTTGTGGCATGGTCATAGGAATTAGTCTCGACTTGCTTTGGAGTGGAAGAGATGTTAAGTGAGCAGTCGTATCTTTGCAACTGCTGAGAACTCATGATGATGAAAGTAGACTCGAATTGGTCGAAGGTCGCATCATTCAACATCTCTAAGGAGGTCCTAGCTTCGTCTCTTAACAAGGCGTATGACCACGCCGTCATCTTGAAAAGTAAATTTTGTCCTCTGGAACCATCATAAGCCATTGGCAGGTTTGATTTGGCAGTTAGCATATTCTCTATCTCAAAGCAAACCGGCTTGCTTGCCAGGTCGTTAATCGAGAGGTATTGAAGCAGAGCCTTGAACATTTGGTAACTGCTATAGCTTGGAGAGAGGACGCTGTGGCCTTTGGGACCTCCTCCTTTCATCAGCAGCGCTGTGAGAGCTGCCCATTCGAATTGGCCAAATCCACCATCGGAGAGACGACTGCTGAATCCACGTTGGCCAAGCCACACCCTACCGAGAATACAAGCATCTTTGAACCCTGTCGACTGCTTGGCAGCAGCGTGCTGAAGCTTTAGATATGGCTCGATATTACAATCTGACTGAAGAGTGGCGTTGTAGAAAGGGGTCGGTGGCAATAGCGAAGACTGCTCGGAATGGTTGTCTTTAGGTCGTATTGCATTCTTGTCAGGGCGTAATTTCGATTCCGCAAAGGTGCCAGAAGGGACGGCGGGAATGATACGGATGTCGTAGCTTTTGTTGCTCTTCTTGCTATCTATATTAAGTGAGTAGAAATCGAAATAGTAATAACTATTGTCACTCACCTGATTTAGGCTTAACAACCAATATGGGCTGAAGACTGTTGCCATGAAGGTATTCAAATGCTAAGACAAATTCGTCCTCCACTTTCTCCTGAAGGCCAGCAGCAAGACATGCTAGATAATATGCTCTTTTGTAGAAGTATCGATAGTTTAGATAATCCTTCTCTTGGAAAATAGCAGAGGGCATCACCAGCACCATATCGATCGACAATGAACCTTCAGTCTTAACCATGGTCTTGAGAGCATAGCTTCCAACGACATTGATGTTCGAAGGCCGAGAGTACATCAACTTATAAGCGGCGTTCCTATCAGGTTTTGGGTCTGGGAATGGTATGGTGATCTTGTGAGACTTGAGTAGAGACTTGGTAGCTTCGGTTACCTACACAACAAGTCAGTCCAGCTTCTACATGCATGTCATAAATGGAAAAAGCTCACGGAAACAGGATCGCAGTCCTCCACTTCTTCTATGAATGTCTTCAACTTGCGCAACGCCTCGTTCACACCAGTCAATCGCTTTTCGTAGTTTGGTTGTACCTCAGCCAGTAGCTCATCGACCTGCAGCTTGAACAGACTGGATTTGTAGGACCCTCCAGCATACAGTGCAGCATCGTCGATTGCCTGCGAATGCTTCGGTCGTAAAGCTGCTTGTTTCGATTGAGGAATTGCTACCTCGTCCGCAGACTCCTCAGCAGACTGCGCATCGTAGACATTCTCCGACTCATCCTCTTGCGTCAGCTCAGCAGATGGGGTATGACCCAGCTTGCGTCGTTTGGAAGGAAGTTGTGTCATGATTGGACCAGGTAGCAAAAACACATTAAATGCTGGTCTCTGTCATAGAGATCAATCTCTCCAATTCATAACTATGTGTGTTTTTCCAGCCATTAACTTTTTCATCATCGCTAAAAAAAATTAAGCTGCGGGAGCTAATTTTGATAGGCTTATCGCTTATCGATTAACTTTTTCAGCACCTCATCTCCCCGTCCGGAATCGGCTGGCAGACAACCCCCGAGGAAGTCAGTCACACACAAGTGATCATATTCCTCTCAAATTTTTGTTACCACACATCACATAAAATGTCCGTCATTGAATTAGGAGAGTCTATACCGGCGTTAACGCCTCATGTATGTATTCAAATTTATGAGTACCCTATATTTCCTTCCTATACTCAAGTGTGAGTCAATAGCTAATCCCGATTAAAGGCAACAAGTGTGTCTCTTCCAGAATGGCAGGACAACATTGGATACGAGGAGGGCCAAGAGAGGGTTTTGAGCAAGATGGTGACAGGCTATCCAAGGTATGTATTGCTCATTCTCCATGGGTTTTGCCACGCTGAAATGGTCTCGTGATCAAGATTTTTTATTCACAAACTTATTACTGCATTCGCGGATGATATCGTGAAGAAGCATGGCAAGACTGGCCAGCAGGCCATGTTGTTCCCATCGTCAAGGGCCGCGCGGAGATGTGTGAATTTCATGCAATCGAAAGACCAGTCAGGAACTTCCGACCACCTCCAAGTGGTCGACCTCGTGTTAGACAACAGCAGGGCAGATTCGGAGACACTGAAGAAGATTTCCTCCTCGATATCAGCTGTGATCTACAATAGAGATCTGTTCCCTCTTGCGAAGCAGTACTGGCAACATTCTGGAGACGGTGTTTCCAGCCGTCGGGCTTCATTTTGCCATGCTCTCTTCCAAGAAGGAATCCTCGTGGAGCACACTGCACTCCAACCAATCTCGAACATTTTTCAGAAACCTTGCAAAGGCCCCCGAAGATACCAAAGAGCATCCATCGACAAAACGCCGCCAAAAGGAAATAAAGTGGGGGTAGAAAGTTCGGAAAATCATCCCGACTCACCACTCAATGGCTCAACCGAGAGCCGCGAGAGCTCTCAATTCTTGGAAGAGCGATTCGGCCGCAATCTTGATGTTTCGTTTGTCGAGAATGCGAAGTCCGCAATTCGTCGGCGAATTGCTGGTTCGCTCATGGGAGAGGTGGATCTTACAGAAGCACCAAGTCCGAAAATGGACACGAATGTGCGTGGGGTTGTCGGACTTTCTGAAGACGACGTATACTTGTACCCTTGTGGTATGAACTCGATTTTCAACGCTCATCGAATGATGTTGGAAGTCAGAGGCCCTATGAAAAGCATAATGTATGGGTTTCCTTATGTCGACACACTCAAAATTCTAGAGAAATTTGGTCCTGGATGCCTTTTCTATGGTAATGGTTCTTCTGAAGACCTGGACGATCTCGAGAAACGGCTCGAATCTGGCGAGAAGTTCCTGGCCTTATTCTGCGAGTTTCCGGGGAATCCTATGCTCAAATGCCCTGATCTTCAGCGGATTCGGAAGCTGGCTGACAAATATGATTTTGGTGTTGTCGTTGATGAAACAATCGGCAATTTCATCAACGTCCATGTACTCCCGTATGCCGATGTGGTCGTCAGCAGTCTGACCAAGATATTTTCCGGAGAATGCAATGTAATGGGAGGTGGTTCTATACTGAACCCTCGAGGTCGGTACTATCAAGCCTTGAAAAGAGTGGCTTCCTTCGACTACGAAGATAACTATTGGGCAGAAGACGTTATCTTCATGGAACGCAACAGCCGCCATTTCGTGTCTAGGATCGAAAGAATAAACGACAACGCGGAAACAATCTGCAACATCCTTCGAGCACATCCACTTGTGAAGGCTCTGTACTATCCAAAGTTCAATGATTCACGACCGTTCTACGACGCCTGTAGAACACCTAATGGAGGCTACGGTGGTCTTCTTTCCTTCACTTTCCACACGAACGCCCAAGCCGTAGCATTTTATGACCGCTTAGAGACGGCAAAAGGACCAAGTCTAGGCACGAACTTCACCTTGACATCACCTTACGTGATTCTAGCACATTTCCTGGAGTTGGACTGGGCTGCACAATTCGAAGTTCCAGCCGAATTAATTCGAATCAGTGTTGGTCTTGAGGATGCAGACGATCTCAAATCCAGATTCGCTGTTGCTTTGAAGGCTGCTGAGGAGTGCCAATCTCAATAAAGGTTTCTGGAACTAGGCACGGGGCAGGCGGAATCAAATTTGTATGCGGCCGTGAGGAATGCATTAGCTGATAAAGTCTGGGTAAATAGGACTTACTTGATACGTGCTAAAAGTTGTAGAAGTTTATTAAACAACAATGGACAGAGTTTTAAACTTGAGAGAGAAAAGCAGAACGACTAGTGGCTGCATAGATGACCTGATTCTGAATAAGCCAATAGTGATGAAATGGAAGAAGTTCGAGTGGAGGATGCATACTGCCTAGTTCTAATGAATGAAAAGTGAGAGCTGACTCTAGCCTAAGCTTGCGAGTACATGCAATATTCAGAGCAGAATGTGAAGCAAAGTGAGGACGAAGAGAAACGGGAGTCCTGAAGGCGGTAGCTACCCGAATTGGTTAGAAGATTCTGGACTAGCGTAAACCTTAAATCGCGCTCGCGCTTACCTACGCGTCCAAACCAAATAATTCTGTACGACCCGCGTCTCCCTCACTGGATTTCTCAACGAGCCTCATCTTAGACCACAGCTGGCCCGGTCTACCTAGGCAACGTCAAAATGGCTCCGCAAAAGCGACCAAGACGTGAAGACGATGATGATGAGGACATCATCGCAGTGGAAAGTGCGAGCTCGAGCTTGCGACAAGAAGTCGTTAGTGCCTGATTCGTACTATCAACGTACTCGCGAGATACTTTACTGATCAGGTAAATAGAGTCACAAGAAACAACGGCTGTCGGTCAACCACAGTGCCTCGAAATCTCGAAATGCGCGGAACCCGAGTCCGGAAGAATCGAGCGACGAATCCGACGAGGAGCTCCCCGACGCGGACACGAACGATGGGCCGCCTCAAGGAACACAGTACGAAATCTTGCGAGACAACAATTTTCGCCATGTAGCAAACCCGGATCTTGATGATCAGAGAATGACGCAGGTATTTGTTCGCCGGAACAATAACAGGATCGGTGAAAATTCCGCTGCGGACAATTCTATTATCGAAGAAATTACTTGCATCAACTTCATGTGTCACGACAAGTTGCATGTTCAGTTAGGACCACTCATCAACTTTATTGTTGGCCATAATGGTAGTGGAAAGAGTGCGGTCTTGACCGCTATCACTCTATGCTTGGGAGGGAAGGTCGCATCGACAAATCGTGGTTCGAGTCTCAAGAGCATGATCAAGAGTGGAAAGGAACAAGCTGCTCTGATCATCAAAATGAAGAACAAGGGCAACGATGCATATCAACCAGACATGTTTGGCGACTCGATCATCATTGAGCGTCATTTTAATAAGTCAGGGTCCAGCAGTTACAAACTGAAGAATGCCAATGGAAAGCTCATTTCGTCAAAGAAAGGTGATGTCGATGATATTATCGAGTACTATCAACTCCAAGTCGACAATCCCATGAACGTCTTGACTCAGGACGCGGCGAAGTCCTTCATCCAGACCTCAACACCGTCACAGAAATACGTCTTTTTCCACCAAGGCGTTCAGTTAGAGGCACTGGACAATGACTACAAACTCTTGTCAGATACTTGCGATCAGATTGAGACCAAATTGAACGAAGCCAAAGAGGGTATCCTCGAACTCAAGAAAAACGCGGAGGCTGCAGAGGCCAAGTCTGCTGTAGTTCGCCAGCATGAGGGCATGCGACGGAAGTGCAAAGAAATGACAAGAAAGCTTGCTTGGGCACAGGTCTTCGAGATAGAGGAAAAGCTACACCAGAAGGAGAGGGACGTAACAGACCATGAGCAGCAAATCGAAAATTCTCAGCGTAGAATAGAGGAGAAGTCTGAAGAGTTTGAGGTTGCCGATCGGAATTTGGAGCTTGCCACACAAGCACAAGCTTCTCTGCAAGAAGGACTTACGCCACTGAAGGATGAAGAGGAGGTTGCGAAGAATGCCCACGACGATGCAGTGAAGCAAGTGAAAGCATTCGCCGTCAAAACGAAAGAAATGAAGGGCAACCTGCAGGAAGCAGAGAAGAAGGTGAAGGATTACAACGGAAAGATCACGGAGCATGTGCGGCTGTTGGAAGAAGCTAACGGAGGCGCACACGCTCAGAAGCTTACAGAGCTTGCAGAAGCGGAACGAGCTGCTGCAGACGCCCTCGCAGCGGAGAAGCGAAATAAAGAGGAATTGCCTCAACTGGAGAAAAGCCGTTGGAATGCTGTTGAAGCATGCAAGAGCCTTGACAACCCTTTATCGATGAAACGTAGAGAAGTCGAGATCGCCCAGGAGCGCCTACAAAGTTTGAACCGCGATCGAGGCAACGTCATGGCTGGCTTCGATGCAAAGATGCCCAGACTGATTCAGGCGATCAAAAACGATCGTGGCTTCCTCGAGACACCGGTCGGTCCAATGGGTCTTCACATCAAACTAAATAATCCTATCTGGTCGAACCTCCTAGAGTCAACCATGGGTAGCAACCTGACAGGGTTTATAGTCACTAGCAAAGCTGATCAGGTCCGGTTGTCGAATTTGCTAGTAAGTTGGAAGCCCCAAGCTTGACCGCTGTGGAAAAGCCATTTCTTATTGATCCAAGTTGCTGACCATTTTCCTGTAGAGAAAGGAGAGGATGACTTTCTGTCCGATCGTCATTGGCAACCATCATCCGATTGACACAACAGGGAATGAACCCGATGAGCAGGTAAGGGACCCCATCAGCTTCCGTGCTCTATTTATCGGTTGAATACCAAGTCTGATAACTTTACCTAGTTTGAAACAATCTTGCGGGCCTTGGACATCGACAATGATCTTGTAAAGCGCCAGCTAATCATTACTATGGGCATCGACCAGTCAATTTTAGTCAAGCGAAGAGAAGAAGGTTTCAGGGTTATGTATCAAGGACCCAGACCTAGGAACGTTCGGCAATGTTTCTGTTTGCACGATTCAGAGAGAGGTTTCGGACATCGCTTGGGTTTTACTGGGTCTGGAGGTGTCCACCAAGATATCACACCAATCTCACCTCCCAAACACAAACCACGTATGCAGACCGACATTGAAAGCCAAGTTTCTTATCAAAGGGAGACAGTGACAGAACTTGAGTCGCAGTTGAAAGCACTTGAAACCCAAAAACGCCAGCTTCAGACCACTCAACAGAAATGCGAGAGCGCGCTTGGTCGCCATAAGCAAGAATCCAACAAGCTCAAGATTGCTGTACAGCGTGCGGAACAGAGAGTCGACAACTTGAGAGCTGAAGCTGACAGATATCAACCGGAAGATGGTGTGGTTGATGGGCTCAAGGTGAGCTTGGGAGAAGCCGAGCAAGAACTAGCCATTTGTCAAGAAGCATATGGGAATCTCGCGTTGGAAAGAACTACTCTTAATGAAGCTTCGCTTGAGAAAAAGCGCGAGCTCGATGCAGTCAGGGCGAGGGTCACAGAATATGAGTTCTCAATGGAGAAGGCAGACCAGAAAGTCAAGAATCGAGAGCAGGCCCGGAGATTGGTTCTTGGCGAGAAGAACCAAGCAATTCACAACATCGAAGAGCTTCGTGCGTCAAAAGAGATCGCCGTTCGAAAACGGGACGGCTTGGTTGAGCAGGTTGCTAGCTTTGTTGAAGAGGCCAAAAAGATTTGTGCTGAAAGAGTCTATCTTGAACCTGGGGAAACTTATGCGAGTCTCGGTGCTGCATTCGAGAGGCTCAAGGCACGCGTAAAAGAGGCTGCCAAGAGACAAGGCGGCTCAGACGATGAAATTCACAATGCGGCACTGGAGGCAAATCGAATCTATGATGAAGCAAAAGCTAACCGTGGTGAGCTCCTGGGATTACTGGGATTGCTCAAGGAATCCTTCATGAAGCGAATGCAGATGTATTGGCGTTTTCAGAGATACATATCGGCCAGGTCTCGCATCAACTTCAACTATCTTCTCAGCGAGCGGGCATTCCGTGGCAAATTGTTAATCGATCATAAGGCTAAGAAGCTTGATGTACAAGTTGAGCCCGACGAAACAACCAAGAGTAGCAAAGGTCGACAGACTAAAACTCTCTCTGGTGGTGAGAAGTCGTTCTCATCGATCTGTCTGCTTCTCGCGCTCTGGGAGGCAATGGGTGCACCAATGCGTTGCTTGGACGAATTCGACGTTTTCATGGATGATGTCAACCGTGACGTTTCCACGAAATTGATTGTAAGTTATTGACGAAATGATTCCACAACAAGATGACTGACAATCCACAGATTACTGGCGCCCGTCGCTCCGTTGGGCGACAGTTCATCTTGATCTCGCCGAAGGCTCTTGGAGCTGGTGCTGCGGATGGTCCGGATGTTAAAATCATCAAGTGAGTTTACCTCTATGGATCTTTTGTAGCCAGAGCCTATCTAACAATGTGTAGACTTCACGATCCTAGAGAGAGGCAGAGAAGGATAGATGAGATGGTCGAAGAAGATTAGATGGAAATTTGCATGGGAGTATGGCGTTTTGTACTTTTACGTCAGGAGCGGCCTTTTGCGTTGATACCTAGGCTCTGGTGCCACCATTAGGGCATTGCTGCGGGTAGCGATCGTTGGGCTGAAAAGCACATGGTGTGTACATGTTAGATTATGGTTGTAAAATACACTTGCCATTGCAGCTTCCTTCTTCAAACTCGTACACCTTTACTCCTTAACACGTTCAACCCAGCCGAAGCCGTAAACCCGACCCACTGGCTCACACTACCAACAACACCGCCGACAAATTGCACATCTTTGAATCTTCTGTCAAGGAATTCTCTTGTATCGATATAATCAGGCGATTTGTCTGTCGTCATGAAAAGTTCCGTAGCAGCGTATATAGTCGACAACGAAGCCCTCTTCGTGTACCAACTCGTGTCAACTGATATATCGCCTGATAAAAACCATATCTCATCAGATTGAGCCGCCAATTCCTTGAGTGAAGTTGGGACATTCGATGGTTGTGCCATAAGTGCCAACGCCTATTCTTCTCGTCAGCCACAATCCCCAACTAACCATACTCCAGTTGTAGAGAATACCTCCTGCCATCTGTGCACAATCTCCTTGTTCCCCATCAATCTTTCCCACGTCAGTTTCTTGACTTTTGCCCCAATCCCTTCGTCTGCTTCTAGAACCTCTTTCTTCTGGGCGAGCCCCAATCGCTGTGTCAGTAGATGGTAATGTACCAGAGCGAATGGTCCTTGCGGAAATAAATTCGTGGAGGCATCGATATAGCCAGCGTCTTTCGCGCCGAGAGAGAGTGATGTGAGTGTGAAGCCGTGGGACGGGATGTGTGGGAGTGAGGCAGAGAGGATGGTTGATTCGGTGGTCGAGAATGGACCTGGTGGTGGAGGGTGGTCGTAGGAATGGTATGTTCTTGCGAGGAGGTTACCACGGGCGGAGATGGGCCGTAGGCGGCGAAGTATGGTAGATGGTGCTGCCATTGCAGGGCGTGTTGAGAGAAATGAGGTTGATGATGGTTTGATGCCGAGGCGAGGCTGGGATTGACTCGAGGCTGAGAACTTGCAATCGGGTAGGTATTCGAATCGTGTAAATGTCTAAAGTGTTCATGAAGATTTAAAACAAGAAACTCTTGCTGTCACTCGCATCGTAATGGACATTGCCTTCGTTCGACGAATGTTATCTTCATGGTATCATTTCTATCTACCTGCCCTTCAGTTCCTCCCACTGTACTCCTGCCCATTCCTCTATGTATCCCACTCCGGTATTTACACCGTTCTGCTGGCAATCCTTCTCACAGACACCAACAATGATAGTTCCCCACTCCATACCATCAAGACTCATTTCATCCTTTTCCAGCTCCATAATAGCATGAGGCGTCAATTGAACCTCAAAAACTCTGCCAGCGCCACAGTTCCCGCATCGAGGTATCTTGTTTCCATTAATGGAAGTCGTCTTGATTTTCGTATTTTCCTTCCCAGATCCTGCTAAGAGCTTGCCTACTGCATCATTCTTTGAGTACAATAATGGCTGTCCCTTGAACTCGTATCTGATAACTTGTTCCGGATTTTGCGCCAATCTGTCTGCAAAATTTTGGAATGTCTTGTCAATTGTATCCTCGTACACATCCTTATCTTCCCTCTGACTGCCTGATGCTCCGCCTTCATCAAGATCCATAGTATGTGCGGGTACCGGGGTTTCTTCTACTTTGTCTAGTACTTCGTAGTCTGCGTCTGCAAGGTAGTATAATGGATAAGCAGGTGGAAGATCTGACTCTTGTGGCCACGGTTCGGGAGGTGGAGGAGGACCAAAATTCGGGGTATCGTTATTGAGTGAGAGGGCAGAGGCGAATGTTTTCGGAAGGTCGGCAGTCGTAGATGGTGGTTGTGGTGGCTTTGCAGCAAGCTCGTTGGTGGGAAGCCCAGCAGCTTCGAAGGGACTGCCGGAAGTGTTGGAAGGAGAGGAAAATGGATTCGAGAACGCTGCACTGGAACTTGTCGAGAAAGGATTGGCAGATGTTGTAGATGTCGAGGGCTTCGCACCAAACAGTGTCTCCCCGAGATTTATAGCAGGCTTGGAAGATTGTGCTTCACTTGCTCGCTCTGACTTATCAGCCACCTTTCTATCTTTGACAGGCACGTCTGCTATCCTGACACCCCGTAACGCTCGTACGCTGCCATCTTTGCGCCTGCATGTTTTCCTTCTGCAAGTCAAGACATATAACCGTCTCTCATGTCCTGGGAATGACTCTGGCAGATCACCGTTCAGTTGTAGGAGCAAGACCATAAGGTCATTGCACACTTTGCATTTTGCAAGAGCCGATGAAGGAGGGGTAGCGGGGTCAAGCCAAGACTGTGCGCTCTCTTGTCAGTACGATTTTAGAGAAAAAAATCTAAGGACACAAAGGTGGATATGTTATGGGAATGGGCTCGAGAGACTTACAGGCTGTCCTCCAAGATAACTGATAGTATCATCTGAAGCTTCCTTCGAGGCGTAACCAAGGAGAACGTTCGTTTCTGTGTAGTCGTTGTCCTCTCCACCGGATGAATCACTGTCATACGGCGCCATGTTGAGTGCGTGGAGAGCTGATACCGGGAGTATGATAACGACAAGAGACAGCTTCCCATTCACTTGAGTAGTATACTCTACTTGCAGTATTGAGAAAGTTATCGAGGATCTTTCAAAATATTATTTTAAGCGAAGACGAGGCTAGTCTTGCCCGTTTTGGTCTGAACTAGCAACGAGGTTTCAGCCTCGTCAGACGGACTGTGTTCCACACATCACCTCGCGTTGACTGGCAAAGCAAACGTCACAGAATTGATTGTTCAGAATGCCCAGGATATTACGAAACAACACCTTCTACTTGATTTAGCTAGCAAAAGTTGCAAGATCCATTGAAACCGATTATGTTCAATCGATTTGCAGCAAAGCCTGTGGAAAACCCCAAGCCGAGATCAGTGAACTGTCATCCGGTGCCAACGGAGATGATCTTGACATAACAGACTTGAGATGATGCTGCTGCCACTATTGAGATCTATTATTTTGATTCCGTCTTTCCCTTTCCGGTTCCTGTTTTCTCACTAGAAGCCTTTCCACCAGACGCCTTTCCACCAGACGCCTTTCCACCAGACGCCTTTCCACCAGACGCCTTTCCACCAGATGCCTTTCCGCCAGGAGTCTTGCTATCAGAGGTCTTGCCAGCAGGAGTCTTTTCACCTCGAGTTTCTGCACTGGGAGTCTTTCCTTCGAGGGTCTTTCCACTAGGAGCCTTGCCAATAGATGTCTTTCCACCGGGTGTCTTTCCACCAGAACCGCTCTGACCTTTGCTAGTCTCCTTACTAAATGTATGCGCAGCTTTAGGGCGTGGGTTGCCTTTAATTATCCTGGGAGCTTGAGCATATTTAAGTTCGATGAGACTTTTTGCCCAGAGTTCAGCCCACTGTCGACTCCTCCCTGGGTTGAGTTTTAGTAAGCCGTCTCTCGCATCAGCAATTTGCTGCTCCTTGGGCACTTCTTCAGAAGACATTGCTTGCTATTTGTCTTCGACTTGATCCTTTCGTCGTGTCTCCTTTAGCTTATTGGTCTCTGCTGGAGCTTGTCTTAATTGCTGTTGTTGTTGCTGTCTGTTGCTTAAAGTCGTTTTGAATTTCGTAAGTCGAGTCAGGAAGATGAATCTGGAAAGCTGATGTTGGTTGCAGAATGGAGAAGATGCACAGAATGAACAGAACTCTTCTTTTATATCCCATTCTACAGTCAGAAGTGCTTGTAGATTCATAAATAAATGATTCACAATGCACATGTATACCCTGGGAATAGTTTGCCTACGTACTTTTCCATTGTCCCGATGATTGAAAACATCTGTTCTTAAGGCAGGGTATGATAACAGAGAGGAATTCAAGCCAATCACTTCAAGAGATATGCCAACAGAGCTAGATTTTTCTTTCAACTGGTGTGGCCGAGTAGCCAGACAAGCTCTGATACATTTGCCAACATCGTAACATCCTTGTTAATATGTCATGGCTTACCCGATCCCATTCGTCTACCGACCAACCCCTTGAGTGACACCCATACCTCCGTAGACTATGGCTTGCGCAACTCGTACAGCCTGTTGGTGACCAACTCGAGGTTCCGCTTGGATTATCTGCATAGCAAGAGTTCTGACTTGAGGATCAACGAACTCTCCCATTTGTCCTTGGACAAGGTTCAGACCTCCAGCCATGATCGCTTTGGCCAAGCCAAGAGCCTGAGTATCGGTGAGGTGAGGATTTGCAGCCATAATTTGGCAAGCAAGAATGATAACTCGATCTCCATCCCTAGTTGCATTCTCTGTTTGCGTAACGTCGGTCATGATTTTCGTTGTTGAAGGAGAGAGATACTGGGATCAGCCTCTGGACAAACCTTCCTGTCGATTTATGTAACCCGATAGATCTGTTCTAGTCACCGGAAAGAGATGCATGTATATTAACATCATCGGATTATGGTTGGTTATTAGTCACTTTATGAATCATGTTCGATTTAGCGTCCGACACCTCCAAGCTACGTACTTGTGTGCAATTCAAGGCGTCGCCTCACCACGAGCTCTTGTGACTCGCTAACTGATACCCCATCCCCTAGATATGCGGTCTTTCCTCTCCTCGAAGCTACCTCTCTTTCGTCGCATAGCTCGAACCAAAGAATACTGCATAGGAAAGATTAAAGGGGAGAGCAAAGTTTGCAGCTGAATCACCTCTTCAGTCTAGATATTCGCTTTCGACTACTCAAATCACATTTCAAACACCTTGGAGCTAACGCCGGTCAGATTTCATCGTAATAACATCTAGGTATACAATAAACAATCCCTCCCAATCATCACCCCTTTCTTCCAACTTCCATCTATTCCATCCCAGAATCAGGACCGACCATCAAAACCAAGCAAAAAGTAACAGCAACCCCACGCCAGCGCTATTTTAGTAGAGCAAGATACCCGCATAAGGTAGGTATAAAAGGGAAAAGAAGCCACGATATGAATACAATAATGCAAGCCATATTCATTAGTCATCAAGCTGTCCAGCGCCGCTCAAAAGAATTTTTTATCCATGCTCCGCTCGCTCTTGTAGAATTTAAGAAAGGAATTGTTTAGTATGCACCGCGAATCTTTGCATAGAGGTCGGTGTCGAGGAAATTATAATTGGCATCCAAATCGCAGAATGGATGTCGAGATAGAAGTGTGTCTGCTGTGGGACGTTCAGAAGGATCACTAGATTGTGGGTCAGCGATTAACATGGAAAGAGGAGATGTGAAGTTTTACATGGTGAAGCAGTCTGCCATAAAGGCTACGGCAACTGGACTGATCGTTTGAGAGACGTCGTCTGGAATTGGAGGTGCTTCATTCAGACTGCCAAGCTTGTAGATAGCGCCGATGGTCTCTTCCTTGCTCCAAGGTCGTCTACCAGCAAACATCTCGAGGACAACGCAGCCGAGCGACCAGATATCTACCTTGGCGGAGTATCCTTGGCCTTGAGATCGAACAACTTCTGGTGCCATCCAGAACACGGAACCTTGCATGTTATTCGATGCATCATTGCCATAAATATTGTCGGTCTTCTTCGAGATACCGAAATCAGAAATCTTACAGGTTCCATCGAGATCCAGCAAAATGTTATCAGCTTTGAGATCTCGATGTAGAATACCTTCGCGATGCAGATATGCTAGGCCCGAGAGAGTTTGCCTCGTGAGCGAGCTGACTACTGTCTCCTCGAATTTGCCGTGTTTCCGAAGACAACTTCCAACGCTACCACCAGAAATATACTCGAGGAAGATACTGATCGACATTTCTTTCCGTTCGCAACCAAGATACTGGACGATGTTCACGTGGTCGAGATGCTGCATAGTATCAATTTCTTGATCAAGTGCTGCGACCATCTCGCGCATCTTGTCTTTGTCGTTTCCAGCAGCTTTAGCGCTGACTTCGACTTGTTTGACAGCTAAGAATTCTCCAGTCGTTGCATTCATTCCCAAGTATACTCGACCGTATGTACCTTTACCAATCAATTGACCTTTGAACCAACGGAAAGTTGCTTGCCGTTTGGGGATGGTGTCTTGAGGAATCTGTGGAAGTATCATGCTGCCACGCTGAGGCTTAATCTGGACAATATTGGCACCGAACATCTTCGTACTCTTACGTCGGAGAATAGTGCTGGATGCAGCACCTTGCTGGATAGGCGCAGTAACTTGTGTATATCGCTTGTTCGCTTCGTGGGCTCCTCTTGCAACCTCACGAATGGACTTCATCCTACCCAAGCCGCCGGAACGACGAACGTTCCGCTGAGCGACACTTTGAATGGAGCTAGGCCTTTCTAATGCTTTCAAAGTTGACTCGTCCGATCCTAAAGTATCTCCATCATTGTAGGATAGATTTGATCGCATGGTGCCTGTCGACGACTGCTCGCCCATGTTCATTCCTGCTTGTCCAGCAGCTAGTTGTTCCAAGGTCTGGTGTTCTGCTATCGGCGATACAGGCGGTGATGTTCCGCTACTTTCCTCCAGTACAGGCTGATCCAGGTCCAAATTCGGGAAGAAGTCGTCGAGGTGGTTGATAAGCGCCTCCGCAGGAGGTCTGCTTGCCCAGACATCTTCTCTAGCAAAAGATTCACGACGAAGCAATTTGGCGCTCATATCCTCTGAAGATTCTGCAGACCACCCGCCTTCAGAGTTCGAGGCCGCAGAATTAGGATTACGGCGTTGTGGTCTCTTGCCAGCACTGCGAGAATTGTCATCATCGAAGTCAGGTGCTCTTGGAGTATTGGCAGTGTTCCCGCCATTTTGTGGCGAGGAGAATGAAACAGATAAACCTTTCTTCGAGCGCGAAGTCCTAATCGTCAAACTTGGTCGTTTACCAATGCCCTCTGTATCGCTTGACTTGTCCTCTCCGCCATTGACTCTCCTGAGACTAGATTTCTTGACGGGTGTACGAGATGCTATCGGTACAGCGAAGAGGCCGTCATCCGAATCATCGTCCGAATCGCTCTCTGGTGCTTGTTGAGGTGAGTTCTTGAAGTTGATGTTCGATTCTGTGAAGTCCAAGTTGGGACCATAGGATTTTCTGTTCCCGGGAATGTTCATGCCGGAAGGAGTATGGGCACTGCTTGGACTCAATTCACCTGGAGATGGCGCTCTCTTCATGTCCTCCTCTCGTAACTTGGTGACCGTCGAATTCTCAGGCATTCTACCTGAGGCTATCAAGTCATTGGCGATCAACTGGTTTCCTTCTTCTCCATAGTCTGGCACAGTGAAGGCTGTTTCTCCTTTGCTCCATGTTGTGCTGCCGGGAGTGCCACTTGCAGACCTAGGGCTGCTTCGGCCGGAAGCAGATGTACCGAAATCCACAGTTGCCATTGCACTTCTACCTCGATCGAACTGAGGACTGTCACCAGGCGGAGATCTTTTATTTGGTGATGAGGAGGCTGTATTTGGGCTTGGGTGCCCGACTCCACCCAATCGACTTCCCATCCCGATAAGAGCTGCAATTGCGCCACCAGACGGTGAGGGAGGTACAGGCTTGCGTTTAGCATATTCAGACAATTCATGAATGGTGGAAGGAAACTGGTCTCCGCCGGACATACGTTTCTCGTCGCTGTCAATGCTCGTCAACGATAGACGTGCTTGCTGGCCTGATCTCTTGCTCAGAGAATTGGCTTTAATCAAAGTTGCCGACTCCGCAGGCGGTCGAGGCGGCTTCCTTTGGGGGAAGAGGCTGTCGGGTTTCTTGTCTTCGAATGGAGAATTTCGTGGCTGATCAAAATCAACATTGCGACCAACAATGCCAAATGCCCCATCAGCGGAAGGAGTCTCCTTGCTTGCCTTCTTTTTAGCCAAGTACTCCTTTTGTCTGCGCTCCATCTCAGCTTTATGCTCAGCAGCAGCTAATTCCATAAACGCTTGTCTCTCTGCTTCAGGAAGCTGGCTCTCGCCTGTTGCTTGAGACGACCTGAACTGCATAAGACGATCTCGGAGAGCATCAGTCTGGCTGTCCGAGGAAGGTAACTCAGGACTCTCATGACTTAATGGTGGTATGCTAGCCTTGATCGTATTTTGGCGAGAGCTAGGAGGGGATGAGCTGGACCGCCTTCTGGCACCATTGAGCGCAGCGTATGCTTCTTCGTCCAGTGGTGCTGTTGGCGGCAGGCCTGGCGATAGGCCGAGTTTGTTACCAAAGTTCATACCTAGACTCACAGTCTGGGCTCCAGATGTGTACGCATTAGCAGGAGCCTTGATAAATACTTTCAGACTCCCAGACTGATCTGCTTTTGCTCGTCTGTGGATAAGTAGTTTCTGATCGTCTAGTGCTTCATCATGATCGGATCTACCTAGATCAGTAAGATAAATTTTAACAAATTCGCTGTCATGTAGTCCGAGGCTCGAGCAGATTGTACCACGAATCTCGTTGGCAGAATCCAAGTCAGTAACTTCACACATGCGGTAGTTCCATCCGTCTAGAGTTGCGAGTATGAAGTTTCGCCCTGGCACATTACGCCTTCCGCGATACCCTGTAGTATGTGCAAACCGATCATATTCTGAGGCGGAAAATGTTGAAGATGGCCGATCCAGAGAAGTCTCGCTCGAATTGCTGACTTTACCCATAAAGGGAGCGGCTTTGAAGTTCAAAGAGGGACTTGTAGGTGATTCGAGATTTGGCTCTTCGGGAGAAGGCCCTGCACCGTCTTCTTTTCTATTCTTTTTGCGGAAATGCTTCATCAAAAAGCCCTTGCCTTCTTTCGCGGAGCCAGGCTGTTCCAGACTAGCAGATCGCTCACCAGAATCCAATGGCGAAGGCCGGGCACCGTCGACTCCATGACGACGGGTGTCTTGATTGCGAACGAGATTCAGCTCTCCTACAGCTCCACCCATTCCCCCCCGTAGAATTTGACTTGCACCTGGTGGAACTCCAGAGCCGTATATAGCTGCACTGGATGAGATGGAGTCCGTGCTATTACTTGCTCGATGTCCGAACTTTGCACTGCGAGGCGAAGCAGACAAATTGCCTGTGCTCGATGCGTTCATCGATACAAAAGTGCCACCTGGACTATCCGGATTGGGACTACCATCAACCCGGAGAGCTGGTGCGCGAAATGGTCCTTCCGTGTCGCTACTTGCACTTGGACTGTGGCGCCCTCCATCAATGTTTCGTAGAGCATTTCGATGACCGTTCCTACTCACAGAATCCGATTCTGCCAGAGGCCCATTACTACTACTCAAAATCGGCATTGTGGTGCTTCGTGCAGAAACTCTTCTGCTTGAAAACCCGGGCCCTGGTCCTTTGAACATTGTTTTACCCGGACTATCATCATCTCCATTGGCTGTGCTAGGCGTCGACACTTGAGCTTCTCTACCAAGGTTTGGTGAGCCCTCAAGAGTCCCCTCCGTGCCTGCGCTGGGGATATTGGCATTTGAAGATTCTCGACGGATGTGAGTTTTGGTCACATCTGGTGCTCTGCCCGTGACAATACCTCTGATCAGACGTCTCATGCGCTTGCCTTCTTCCCGCTCCCTTGCTTGGTCCCAACCTGTGCCGCTATTCGAACATTCTTTTGCCAGACGAGGATAAACTTGTTGATGCATCATACCAAAGTTGCCTCTTCCTCCGTGTCCGCTTCCTAGCTCAAGAAAAACCGAACCACAAATGTTCAGATATTTGAACGTTGCTTGCCAATCCTTTGAAAATTGATTGTTAGCAAGCCATAAAAGAACACGATCCATGGTCCACTCCAAGCCAGCATCGTTAGGCGATATTGGAGTACCAGTATTACTGGCTTGATTGAGGCCTCTGCTAGACGGTTGCGGGTTAAGTATAGTAGCCGTAGGAGGTCCCGAAGCACTGTAATCTGGCAGGTGAATGTCGTTGAATCGGCTTACTGGTGTTTGTGTCTGGTAATGTTGAGATCGGTTCTGGTAATAGCTGCCACCATCGTCCACAGGAGTTGACACAGACACAGCTGAGAATTCTGCACTATCACCGCGAGTGAAGCTTGGTTCTTGTCTTCCAAACCCAGGTATACCTACTCCGGGTCCGAATGAATCTCCATGTGGTATGTAAGTCGCAGACATTTGATGCTCGCTAGCAGGGGGTGGTGGTATCGAAAGAGGGGGAGGCTGATGGTTAACATAGCTTTGACTAGGATTATATGCTTGATGTTGGGTGTTCGTAGGAGGATTAGGTGGAGGTAGAGGGAATCCTCTGGCATCATACGACCGACCCCAGCTGCCTTGCCAGCTCGAAACTGGAGGGGGACCCGGGGGTGGTGGGAGTATAACGCCAGGGTGTTGGTGAGATTGAGGTCCGACATTTCGAGGAGGTGGGGGAGGGAGAATGGTCATCATATGCGGTTGCGCTGGAGGAGACATGGGTGGTGGGGGTGGAACAACATATTGCCTTGAAGCATCCACCGCAGATGGATGTCTCTGCCCTGGTTGATACATCGGAACGTTTGGACCAGAGCGTGCGGAGGGTCGATAAGAATTATTCTGGGTATTCAATGGCGAAGGCACCGGATCTGCCGCTGCAGATCTCGCTCTTGGGCGCGAAGCACCACCCGAGGATGCAAGTGTTGGATACGGGGAGCCGTTGCCGTATATGGGTATTAGCAGACCCGAGGAGCTGCTGAGATTGTACTGCGGAACGTCGTTCAAGATGAGGTCCTCTGGGACTTGGAGATCAGCGTGCGAACTGATCCTTGGGGAGACAGCCGGCAGTCTATTTGCTTCTGAATTATTCGATCGAGTTGAAGAGGATCGAGGGCGCGAACTGGTCATCGTAATCCGCGCATCTTCGTACATGCGATTCAGACGTGTTGAGGTCGGCGAGGCCTGTCCCTTGCGTTGTCGTCGAGCTCCTCAAGACGACCGACCAGACCCAACCCAATGTTTTGGACAAGCTCGTCGTCGCAGAGCACTTAGTATCGCTCACAGCAAAAGACTCGAGAGCGAGAATGGACGGCGCAGCACCAAGAAGTATGGTGATAGGGAGAGGAGTGAGGGTGAGAGATGACTGAGGGCGAGGGCGGCATTCAATGTTGTTGGTAGTCGCGCGACATTCTATTCGTTCATTCAATCAAAGGGTCTGCAGGGCTGGCCGTCAACTCGTATGGAGGTTCTCCAGCCCGCCGCCAAGCACGCTGGGCCAACACACTTTCAGCCACACCTTCGGGCCATCTTTATTTCCGTGTTTCATGGTTTCGTCTCGGGGAGCCTTGCCGCCGCCTCGACATCAGATGTGTTGTGTATGTACGCGAATGGATACATTTGATAGATATTCACTAAGGTGTGCACACCGCTACTTGACTTGAGCGTCTTCACTTTGGGATGCAAGAAAAGAGAAGCGTGAAAGATATGAGATAAAAGGAAAAACCACTGAAGAATTGGCCTTGTACAGATAGTAGTCTTGAGAGCGATAAGGAAGCTCGTCTTGGAGGTACATTAGAAGTTATACGAGCCCACATGGGCCTGAACCAGCTGTTGTTAGACGATCCGCCGCCCTCGTACTTCGGATATCGCCCAGAGGCACTTCTTCGGCCTCAAGACGTGAGGCGCTTCTTCTTTCATCAATCGTGAGGTTTCAGTCTCAGCTGTCGATGTCGTGGCGCCACAACGGCTGCTCCGACCCACATTTTGTTTTCACCAGCGAGCAGAAAATTCGGATGTTCAAGACGAGACAGATTACGACCCCTCTCATATGCATTCCCTAGTCTTCTGCAATTGGTAGAATACGCCGTAGGACATACGAGACTGATTGAGGCTCCCAACGGCTGCCGGCAGCTATTTTCGGTTCCAGGGTGAGGTGGGTTGATTCCGAGCTTCATTAATCGTGGTGATCCTCTATTATGATCTACCTCATCCCTGAGCTGTCATCTGAAATATTTCCAATCTGTATTGATTAATAACAGTCTTGGTTAAGCTGTGATGCGGGCTGCTTAATAACTTCCCGTCGGTTGGAAAAATGCTATTATTTTGGCAGATTGAAGATATTCGGATATCCACACCAACCGTGAATCTAGTCTCCAGCCACTGTGCACAAGCCACAGTCTGGTGGCTCCTCGACACAAATTCTCCATTTTATTTCTTTTTCAAGATTCCATCATCAGTTCACTCGACCGACTTCTCGACTATGCAATCGGACCGTAGCATTGATAGCACTCGGAACGCGTGAGTAACGGTATTGGTTTTGATGGATTCACTGCATTGTCTCCATCAAAGTGGCGTGTCTTTCTAGCTGCAAGCTCCTGCATCGTCATAGGTAGTTTTCTAGGTGGGGTGAGGCTTGCTACGGATTTCACGGGTTCAAGCTCCAGCGAGTATTTGAACTCTGGCAAGGCCAACAAATCTACCCGTCTTCTCAACATAGTCTTCTTCTTGCAACAAAGTAATCCTTCCTACTCTTTTCTCTCGTCAATCGAAAACTCATTCTAGACAATATGACCAGCACTCCAGTCTACAGAGCTGGCACCTCTTCTCCCATTAGGACTGCCGAACTTAAATCGCCAATTGACGTTGCAGAGTATCTCTTCACGAGATTGCAACAGATTGGTGTCCGCTCGATCCATGGCCTGCCAGGCGACTACAACCTGGTAGCTCTCGATTATATCCCAAATCTAGGATTGAAGTGGGTGGGGAACGTCAACGAACTCAACGCCGGTATGTAATCTGTCGAGCTTCATGTTACTTCTGACACGGTTGGCAGGATATGCAGCAGATGGGTACGCACGAATCAAGGGCATGTCTGCCATAGTTACTACCTTCGGTGTCGGAGAGCTCTCGACCGTCAATGCTATCGCAGGTGCATACTCGGAGCATGTTCCAATTGTCCATATTGTTGGAATGCCTTCAACAGCCTCGCAGAAGGATGGCATGCTTCTACATCATACACTGGGCAATGGAAACTTCAATGTGAGCATACATACTTGCAGTTGTCACAGCACATAGAGAGATCATCGAGTCCTCCAGAATATTCGCAACTACTGTTCATTTTCAGATTGTACTTGCTAATTTTGCCAAGGTCTTTGCAGATATGAACAAAGAGATCTCCTGTGCAATGGCTAAATTGAATGACCCAAGAGAAGCAGCCGCTCTAATTGACGACACCCTTCAAAAATGTTGGATTCAAAGTCGACCCGTCTATATTACTTTACCCACCGATATGGTCCAGAAGAAGATCGAGGGAGAGCGACTGAAGACTCCAATTGATCTTTCATTCCCTACAAATGACATGGCCAGAGAAGATTACGTCGTGGAAGTGGTCTTGAAGTATCTTCAGTCTGCAAAGAACCCAATAATCTTGATTGATGCTTGTGCCATCCGGCACAGAGTTCTCGAGGAAGTTCATGACTTGATAGACAAGACTAAACTTCCAGTTTTCGTCACTCCAATGGGAAAGGGTGCAGTCAACGAGACACATCCAAGCTTTGGCGGAGTTTACGCAGGTGATGGAAGTCAAGAAGAGGTTCAGAAGCGCGTAGAAGCTTCCGATCTGATCTTGACAATTGGAGCCATCAAGGTAAGGCATTGCCGCTCTGGGAGGAAGTTTTATTACTAACAATGATATAGAGTGACTTCAACACCGCTGGCTTCACATATAAGACTTCTCAACTCAACACAATTGACTTCCACAGTACACATACAACTGTAAGATACTCAGAATACCCTGGCGTTTCGATGAGAGGTGTGCTCCGAAAGGTTATTCAGCAAGTCGACTTGAGCAAGCTATCTGCTGTTCCTGGACCTAAGATGGAGAACAAGGTAGAAGAGAACGAAGACAAGTCTGAGACCATCACACAAAAATGGATTTGGCCTGTAGTCGGCCAACAATTCCTGAAGAAGGACGATATTGTTATTACCGAGACTGGTACAGCGAACTTCGGTATTTGGGAAACCAAGTTCCCAGCAGGTGTCACAGCCATCAGTCAGGTGCTGTGGGGTAGTATTGGATACTCCGTTGGTGCGCTTCAAGGCGCATGTCTTGCCGCCCGTGATGCTGGAATGGACCGACGAAGCATCCTCTTTGTTGGCGATGGATCATTCCAATTGACAGCCCAAGAAGTCAGCACCATGATTCGTCTAGGATTGAAGCCAATCATGTAAGATCCAACGCTCTTCACCCTCAAAACTCAAACTAACATATCTAGTTTCGTCATCTGTAACGACGGCTTCACAATTGAACGATTTATTCACGGTATGGACGCAGAGTACAACGATATTCAACAATGGCACTTCAAAGATCTCGTCAAGGTCTTCGGTGCTAAGGAAGGCACATATCGTACCTACCAAATTAAGACCAAGGAAGAAGTCACCAAGCTCTTTGCTGACAAGGACTTCAACTCTGCCGACGTTTTGCAATTTGTTGAGCTGTATATCCCAAAGAAGGATGCCCCAAGAGGATTGGTTCTAACAGCAGAGGCTGCTGCACAAAGAAATGCCAAGGAGTGAAATGGTGTTTACGAAGGTTTCGTTGGAGGCGATTTCAAATTCGGGTTGGCGAAAGGATAGATTGGGGTTCATGACTTCATGAATACATAGAGGACAAATTTCAGCTCTTTCAAAAATGCCGCCTGAAGGAAATACGTGAATCTCCAAATTGAGAACAAGCTTCAGTAAAGTTAAAATCGCGTTGTACAGGACCATCAATGGGACTTGAATTTGGACGCTCATTACTGACAGACATTCTTGACTCACTAAACCGAATATCATTGTCCCACTGCAAAACAAGTTTCCAGCATAATTCAAATCTTTGGACCACTTTCGAACTCTACCTAACCTGGGAAAAATGTCTGAACGATTTTCGATTGTAGACAATCACCTTTTCCCTCTGGTAAACAGGAACTTCAATAATGCAACCAATTACACTATCAGAATGTAATATCTATCCTTGCGTTATTACCTGAAATTCATCCATTCATGTCTGTATCAATCGAGTCACAAAAGCTCTCAGCCTCGTCCCACTAGCCCAATTGGCCACACCCGAACCCAAAAAGTGGGGACAGCCCTCTTCTGCAAAACCTCATCTTCGTCCCTCGTCAACAACGCAGTCGCAAGACGATCCGTATCAGCATGGCCGACTCGAGGAAACGGAAAGAGAGAACGGGTGGTGATGGTGCTGAGAGGGGTGGGAAGAGGAGTAAGGTATGCTTTGAGGGTTTTCTTTGTGTTCTTGTGGGGATGTGCGCGAGGCTGAAGAATTCGATGAATGTTTTTGTCGCGGTTTGGAGGATTGATTTCTCAATTGGACAGATGCGTGGTTCAGCTTTGCGTATTTCGTGTTACAGTATGCGGTGAATACTACTTTACTGATATGGGAGTTCTGGTTCCTTGCATTTGGCGGATGTCCATGTTTAGAGCGTGCTGGTGTTTGTTGAGATTCTCGAGCTGGGACATAGTATTCTGGTAGTCTGTTCAATTTTTCAGATGTAGTACGAATCTGGGTGCTTGCTTGTTGCTGCTCATGCCATGATATCAAGTTTTGAGAGACTGTGGGAAGAGACTTCTGCGCGAGATGTCACGACGCTCACGTTCACTTTGTTTCGTCTTTTTTTACCATACATTCACAGCGGTTGCGGAAAATAACATCTGGTCTTATTTGAGGAACATGCATGCTTCTAGCTAGGTGGCGAAGTACGGCAAGGATTTTGTGGATTTGATTTCAATATGCTTCGCGTTCTCCCTGGAGATGTAGCAATAACTTTAGCAATGCATATACTAATCGTGAAATAGGGAGGAAATGGTGGCAAATGGCAAACTCCACATCAACAAGCAAAACTCGCTTCTCGATCAAGTGGGAAGATAGAGCCCGGTGATGCTGGTATTTGGGCAACTTGTGCAAGAGGTGTGGAACGAAAGGCGGCAGCGGAGCTCAAAGCTATGTTGGAAGAGGTACGGCGGAGAGGAAAACTTGCAGTTAGAGGCTAACACGATGCATAGTGTGCAGAAAGATTCTATGGCCTTAAGTCAGCACCCGATGAACCAGAAGGTGATGAAAACTCTGATGATATCGAGGCTGTCATAAAGAAGGAGCTAGCTTCTATGGATCAGAAGAAAGATGGCAACACAGAGCTGTTCACACAAATACACATGGATCTCCAGTGCGTCTTATTCTTCAAGACTCGGTCCGGCATAGACCCCGTAGATTTCGCACACAAAATCTGTGAGGAGATTGTTGCGAATCCGAAGATCCGAAGAATGAGATACATCAATCGTCTAACACCAATGACCTTGTTCGGAAAGGCGACTGAGAAGGGACTTGAGGATCTGTCGAAATCAGTGCTTGGAAATTATTTCAAGCTGAATACGCAGAATGGTGAGGGCAACAATAGTAGCGAAGATAACCAAAGTCTTCCTACGAATGAGACTTCGCAGGACCATGCCAACTACTCTGTAAGTCCAACGTTCTCAATTTCGATCCCTCGTGTACTTTCGCCACTCCGGTCGTATCTTTGCGTTGCATTCAACTCAAAGCGGAAACCATAAACGACTTGCTGACATGCCCACAGTATGCTATTCGACCAACTATTCGAAATCATAATACTCTCAAGCGGGATGCAGTCATCAAACAAATTGCATCGTCGATCGCGGACACGCACAAGGTTGATCTGACGAATGCAGAGAAAGTGATTGTGGTGGACATATATCAGGTAAGATCCATACTTGCCGACATCATGTACTCCATTTCATTGCATGATCGTGCAGTGGTAGGTTGCACTATATGTATGTTCGTCTACTGATACTCTGTTTGCAGACGGTGTGTGGGATGAGTGT
The DNA here is from genome assembly GCF_001500285.1 of Mollisia scopiformis. Taxonomy (NCBI): domain Eukaryota; kingdom Fungi; phylum Ascomycota; class Leotiomycetes; order Helotiales; family Mollisiaceae; genus Mollisia; species Mollisia scopiformis. The sequence goes on from NW_017263605.1 coordinate 117,470, forward strand.
AGTTGGAGGCGATTGGGAAGCATTGAAGCGATTTAACCTGGCTGAACTATACTCGCATGGCCAGTCGACGCTGAATGCTAAGGCTGCTTCAGATGCTGAGGCTAAACTTCAAAGCGTAGCAACAATCGAGGGTGCCGGCGTGGCTACTACCGACAACACGGGGCCTTAAATGTCGAATTCGATTGTCTCGGGACTTGCTTTTTGCTGGATCAAGACGATCACTACTCAACGTCACTGGCCTAGTTCCATTGTATGAAGGTTTCAGTGTCTTCAGACACTGAACCCCAGTCCCCCTAAGAAGTATTCACAAAAATGACAATAAATTCATGACCAACGTTGTCAAATGATCTGACCGCTACATGCATGGAAGATTTAGAGGCTGAAGGCGGTGAAGTTGCTAACAGGCTCCAGACCGCTGAACAATGTACTGCTAACTACATATCTGTTTTATTCCCATATGCACAATCAAGTACTCGATCAAGTGTTTGAAGCGATCGCGATCGCAAACACAACTACTGTACTGTAACATTCATGCAGACCAACGCAATCCTCTCAGCCATTTATATATTTCTCACTCCGAAATTCAGCATGATATCGCCCTTTAACTGGGTCTGTGTTCCGAAGTTGCAGCCTCCAAATTGATCTCTCACACCAATCCAGCCCAGGCAGGCGTTTCTCGAAGCTCGCTAGAATGCTTCGAATCGGGAAGATCCACCGTTTGACAGCTAACCACATCGGCACAAAATTAACGAAGGGGGGGGGGGGGGGCTTAAGTGAAGGGGGGTCGAAGAAGAAGCAGAAGCAGAAGCAGAAGGCTTGCTTCTATGATTCTGGCTTCCTTTCCAGCCGAGTTCTGACAGGTTCGAAAAGGAGGAATTCCGCCCGACGGTTCCCCGTTCTCGGATTGGCCAAGGGTACCTATCTACCTCTTGAACGTTGGGGGAGAGCTGACACCTGACTATCGACTTTCTGATTGCAATAGCTCTGCCACGTCTGGCCACCAGACAGTCCTAGCCCGGCAAAGGTAGCATTTCCTCGACTGCAGTTGCATTCCAAGATTACTGCACCTACTCGGCAGGATCTACACTGTACGACGGTGCAGCTGGGGCTCACTTGACGACGCATCTATCAACTCGAATTAGCATGTACGTTTTGTCCTCGAGCACAATCCGTACCGTGACCTCCGCACGCATCAAGTCCCAAGGATCTGAGTTGTCCGAGTCCCGCACCCAACATTCAAAGCGAATCAATACGCCTCGAGAAAGCACTAAATGCGATGAAGCATTGCGGCATGAAGTTGCCACATTCAGCATTAACACAATTCTGCTAAGCACGCATCGTATTCGGTGCTCTCGTCCACCACCACCAACATGTCCATCCTCAACAGCGGCATCCACTCAGCTCCCCCAACTCCCACGCATTCTCGCCAACTGACACATCCGCTTACCCCTGCCCTGCCCTGCTCGCACCCACTTCGCCTTTCCATGCAGTCGGTCGGCGGTCGCCATGCACACTCGCGTAATGACAACCAGTAGGAGATTTCTGGGCCACGTTGTTTCGCTTCCAAGGTCAATATCCAGCACCACCAACACTGGACATGACCATCTGCACCATTTGCCCGCAGATTGCTCCGATGCTGCTGTCAATAGCGCCCCCTGTCTCTCCAGAGCATTTGCCTTCCCGGGAACCGCCTGCTACGGGCCAATCCCAGACCACAATAAGCGATTTTGCAGCGACAGAAGCAAGCCAAGTGGAAAATATTACGCTTCTCAAGCGCTCACGCGCCATGGTCCCATTTTCTCTTTTCTGAAGCACGTCTGGTATGGCCACGGCGGACTGCCAACATGAACAGAATGCTTTGCCAGCATGGCTGAGATGGTACATTTCGTCTATTGCTCGCCAATCGGGCTGGTGTGGATTGCAGATTCGTGCCCACTTTGCTTCTCTTCATACATATGCAAAACCTACATCAAGTGAAGGAAGTAGATGCAGACTCGAGAGATCTAGAGACTCCAGGGCAGTGGGGGTTAGTCCTGTTCTCGTGAGGAAGAAATCTATATAGACGCTTTGTTCTCCTTCAGATTATTGCACACGCACGGCAAAGCACTTCCCCCCCCCCCCCCCGTGAAGATCCATCACATTTCACTTCCCCGGCGCCATCACACCCCACGGCAAATTGCCCACACGAGTTCAAGCCTCCGCCAATCTCGAATGACACAGCATTATAGGCCAAGACACATCGCTCACGGGACGTCGGATCCCTGCTGCAATATCACATTTCGAGGACCCGACGGTGTGGTTCAAACGCCTGGGGCAGGAGCCGTGTTGGCATCTCAGCCACAAGCGGTCTTTAGGGCCGATTCAGCAGCCTGCTGCTTATCACCAGCATATATCTCGGGACGGTCGTCCTCTGCTGCTGCCATGGCAGACAACCGAGGAGGGGGGTCCCGTTCACCACGGAAGGTCCCAGCAGCAACGAAGAAGGTAGGACCGCCTCGGCAGCGTATGTCCTCACTGATGTACTCCTTACCGGTACGACGACTCAAAGACATTTTAAGTCATGTCTTGCCCGATGTGACGCTAAGCTCGACCGAAGAACTTAAATCGAGTGGACTTGCGAGGCTTTTCACCTTAAAGATGTCGGATGGTGAGAAGGTGCTGTTGTCGGTGGCTCCAAGCTTATCCATTCGATTACTTCGACAGGAGTCAACGATATTGTCGACTGAAGCTGTTCTGTTGAATTTCTTGGCCGAGTCAGATCTCGACGGGAAAAGTGGCAAGGAGAAAGTAGAAGAAGGGGAGGACGAGGAGGAGGATGAATCTTCAAAAGCCAAAGATGATAGCCAAAAAGTATCAAGAGCGCTACTAGGGCTGGCCCCTAAACTGCTCAAGCACGCCAAGGACAGCCGCGAACTGGCATATCCTTACACCATCGTCAGCTCAACACCTGGAGAACCTCTCACGAAACTTGCTCCATTCCTAAGCGTCCCCGAACGTCACGACATAGACAAACAAGTCGGCGCACTGGCACGAACCCTAGCCAATCTAACTTCTCCCATGAAGCTGTTTGGTATGGCGAACAAAGCTCTTCCATTTCCGTGCCAGCCATCTGGACCATCAGCTCCTCCCAAGCTCGGATGCAAGACTTGGGCCGAAGGATTCAACACGCTCCTGGAAAGCATTCTTCGGGACGGAGAAGACATGGCTGTCCTCCTACCATACGAAGTCATCCGCTCACATTTCGCAAGACTATCATGGCGACTCGACGCAGTCACCACACCCAGACTTGCCATCCTCGACATCAACGACCCGAAGAACGTCATGATAGAGCGCGATCCCGACGACGAAGAAACGATGCTGCCCTCAGAGCACATCCGCTTGACCGGGCTCCGAAACTGGAGTCAGGGAGTCTTCGGCGATCCACTGATAGCGTCCTGCTTTGATGAACCTACGGAAGGGTTCCAAGAAGGCTGGGATGCCGCTGGCGAAGAGATCATCGAGGATGGAGAACACTCGGAGACAAGGAAATTGCTGTATCGTTGCTATAGAGCGATAGTGGAGGTAGTGACGGAATACTATAGGCCGAAGGGTGACAGTAGTCGGCGGGAACTGGGAGGGAGGAGGAAACTTACACAAGTGCTGGCGCAACTGGAGAAAGTGGATGTGGTGGATGGCGATGCACCGAAGCGGGTACGGAGTTCATCGACTGATGGCGAATCTTCGAAACGGGTGAAGACAGAGTCGAAAGGAAAAACAGAGCCAACAGGAAGGACAGAGCCAAGAGGAACGACAGAGCTAAAAGGAAAGACAGAGCCAAAGGGAAGACGGTACCAAAAGACAAATGATGGGATGACGGAATGATAAGATGAAATGCTGAGCGTTTGAGCGTAGCGTGGCGTCCGGTGTCTGCATATAGGAAATGATACCCTCGCACAATATCTAATAAAGTTGATGACCTTTCTTCTCATTCATGTCTTCTTACTAGTTGACGCCGTGTCATCTTCATCTCGGGGGAACTGTAATCCCATCAATCCCAATAGATTGCCTCCGGGACCTGCCATACCGGCCTGGCTCTTGAAGCTTTCAAGCAGGTTCTTGGCGAGATTGTAATCAATGTTGACATCATCGTCGCTGTCTTCAGAATCGGCATCCTCTTCAGCTTCTTCTTTCGATTTGCCTTTGAGCGCTGATAGTTTTCTTGGTGTTGGGTCTAGATTAAGAGCTCCAGCTTCGTTGAGCTCGGCTTCCATCCTCTCCATGACCTTCCTAATTTTCCTCGCTTCACTCAAGCCATCTTCATCGTCACTAGATTCAACTTCCTCGACCTTTCGGAGCCCACTGGCCGGATCTTCTGCCTCGTCTTCCTCAGGCGGCATCCCCATCATCTCTCTCATCATCCTCGCGAATTCTTTTTCGTCGAAGCTGACATCCTTATCTTCATCTTCACTATCTTCTTCATCCTCTTCCTCATCCTCGTCGTCGTCAAAATCCATGTCGTCCATCTCGGCTCCGTCGATACCCGCATTATCATCGTTCAGAAATGACTCGAATCTCTCAACCATTTTCTTCAGATCAGCTTGCGTCTTGGCATCACCAAATCCCGAAGGCGGCTCTGGACCAAAAGAACCTGGAACTCCCGATTTCTTCTTGTCTTGACTCTTTCCTTGCAGTTCTCTCTCGAAGTCCTCGAAATTGATATCCAGCCACGATTCGTCGTCTTCTCGGGTCACATCTTTCCACTTAGAAATGTCTTGGTCGGATGGTAGGTCGGAGTCTTCCCAAGTAGCTAAGTCGTCTAGCAGAATCTTTAACTCTCGGACGACGCGGTTATCGTTGTTCTTACTGTCCGTTACAAGCATTTCGAACCCAGAAGTGACTTTCATTCCCATCTCAAGGCTGACATATCTCTTGCCCGACTCGCCTGTCTCCTTGGCTGTTTGGAGTAGAATATCCCTCCATGCTACGGGACACTCGAATTGCTGTGATTTCAGCTGAGCATATAGAACTTTCGTGAAGCGTGTGGACACTGTAACGAGATCTTTTGGGGGAAATATCAGTTCGGATGACTCTGTTTGGAGGGGCTTCAAGGCAATCGGATCACGCAAATAAAAGGCCTCCGTTGCAGGGGCAATAGATGTTGGACGGTCGTGTAGAATAGATGCAAGCTTCCTAGGTATGGTGATCAGAGCATGGTGCATTGAGGCCTGGATCTGGTCTGGGTAATTTCTGAGGCGATAGAAAGCTTCTTCCTCAATCAGAGGTGAGTTCATGAGGATGTCTGGGGTCGAGGTAATTATTTGGCAGGCTTCCTGAATTGTCAGACTGCGAGAGATTGGTGCTGTTTGGTCGGTAGTACTTGATGACGAAGCTGCAGTGAGTGGAATGATACGAAGTTGATTATGGTGGATCCAGACCTGCAAAGTATAAGCACAACATTCATGTCTAAGATGTTGTGCAACTCACCCGATTGTCTGCTATCTCGGGGTTCAACCATCTTGGTAACGCGTTTGCAGCTTCAATCAATAAGAATTCGCCATCTGTATCTACGACTTTGATCCATAAATCTGGGAAGTGGTTGCTCAATTCTCTGAGAATATATACAATGAGCCACTCGTCTTCGACTGAATCTCCATAGTTGGTTAGGCCATGTAGGTACATCAGTCCTATAATCGAATCAGTAGCTGCCTTGTTTTTATTGGTGGAGAGACATACCCTTTCCACTCTCAAGTTCCAACTTGAACTTATCGCGCTGCCATATGTAGTCCTTAAGTAGGCTTTCAGTAAGCTTCAGCGACTCTTTGCGCACGGCTTCAAGCCGTGATAGCACTTCTTTCTGGTTCTTCAGTCTAGAGTCGATGATGAAAAGAGTGTACTCGACACAGTCTTCTGGTAGACGTTTGGGAAAACCATCAAAACCTTCACCGAACCATTTCAGACCATCATCTTGGGAATCCATTCTGAAAGTGCAGAATATGTTGATACAATCGCGGGGTCATGAGGCTGAAGGCAACATTTGGATTTTCGACGCGGCGTTTTGGGAGCTTGGGCCTCACACGAGGATAGTTTCGCGCTAACCAACTTTGGACCCAAAGTAAACACAGGAAGAAACCGCGTTCTTTGAACGACCATAACCAAAACTCGACGCGACCTCAATTTGCATTTTCTTCGGAGTTTATGGCTACATTTGGGGATTGTGCATATCAGAAGATTAACCCATCAGTATTTCCTCATTTGCATGAGCTGTGATAGCTCCCAATCATCAACATGGTACAAGCCGCTATTCTCGAGACTCCACGATCGAGCAACGGCGATGCGACATACCTCACGAATCCACAGCTGGATTTCGATATAACACAAGAACCATCTTTCCAGTCACCTTCGAAGGATAACAACAACTTAATATCACAACTACAGAAAGGACGGCGCGGCATCAATCTGAGGACGCCTCGAAGTCGCGTTGCGCTCAGCGAAAGACGAAATCTCCCTGCAGGACTCGCAGGTGGAGAATTTACTCCTCTTCTCAAAAGCGCGACTCGAAATAGTGCTCTGCGGATTGGAAAGGAAAATATTCCCCAAACACCAGCATTTCTAAAACCTGGAGGTCTGGGCGATATACCAGAGGATCTGACACCTATTCCTGTCAACAGCTCGGTCTATGGCAGCGGTTCTCAAAATGGCTCATACATGGCAGGGACACCGGCGCCGCAAATCGATAGCAGTAGTACAGCTTCAACACCTATGGCTTTGCTCCCTCGACGGAACGCAGGCCCAGGAGTTTTGCAGGATGGCAATCAATTGTCCTTGAGAGAGCAGGAGAATGTCATCGACAAGATTGAGAAGGAGAACTTCGGTCTGAAATTGAAGATTCATTTCCTCGAAGAAGCTCTACGAAAAGCCGGCCCTGGCTTCAGCGAAGCAGCGTTGAAAGAAAACACAGATCTGAAGGTAGACAGAGTCACAATGCAGAAGGAATTGCTCCGGTACCGCAAGACCCTGGAATCAGCTGAAAATGACATCGAGTTATATCGACAGCAATATAACGAGGTCCAAGAGAAAGCCAAGCAAAAGCAACTCGACAAAGGCCAACGAGAAGAATTCGAACGCCTCCGACAGGAGTTGGAGGACCAGGACGCAGAGCTGGAGAGACTGAGAAGTCGGGAGCAGGATTTTGACGAATTGCAAGACAAGGTCCACGATCTCGAAGTCGATCTTAGAGAGAAGGACCGATTGCTCGACGATAGGGAAGATGAGATAGACAATCTCAAGGAGGACCTCGAGAAGCGTGATGCCAATGTGGCTGATTTACAAGAAGCTATCAAAAAGGCGCAGCGGCACGCTGTTGAGTTGGAAGAAAAGGCTCAAGTTGGCGAAGAGCTCGAGGACGCCAGGGAAACTATTGAAGAGCTGAATCAAGAGTTGAGAAGCTTCAAAGAGAAGATGAAGGAAGCAGAAGAGGATAGACAGGAAGCTATCAGGGAGAAAGAACGTGCAGAGGGTAATCTCGAGGAGTTGCAAGATGAGATGGCCAACAAGTCAATCACCACAAAAGGGCTCAGCCGTCAAATTGAAGAGAAGGCGAACAAGTTGCAGGACGACCTGGAAGTACTGCGCGACCAGCATTCAACCCTGCAAGAGCAATTTAACGACAAAGTCCGCGAGGTTTCTAGACTTGAAGACAAGTACGAAGAATTGAAGCAAGACAGCGATGTCGTCGAACAGAGGTTGAAGGACAAGCTAGAGCTCGTTGAGAATGAGAAGGAATCTTCGATCCGCGAGAAGGAGTCTTTATCGAAAAAGCTTGCTGCCATCCAGAATGATCTTCGTCGAGGAGGGGATGAGAAAGAGCTTTCTGCCAGGGAGAAGGAATCTCTCGCTAGAAAGCTTACAGCTGCCCAGAATGAGCTTCAGCAGTTAAGTGACGAGAAGCGCCTTCTACAAACCCGCCACGATGCACTCACGAACGAGTCCGAGAGCTTACAAAGAGATCTCGAGAGATCTCGCAAGACTATCGAGGATCTTGAAGACAAGCTCGACCACGAAAAGACTCTAGCTCTCAATAGCGAACGAGAAATCAGAGACGAGTACAAAAATGGGATCGATGAGCTCAATGACAAGATCGAAGATCTAAAAGCTGAGCTTCAGGAGCAGGAACGACTGTACGACGAGGACATTGACAAGTGGGAGTCTGAACGCCACGGCCTGGAATCCCAATTGCAAATCGCCAATGAAAAGGCTGCTGGGTTGCAACGAACAGTTGATAAATTGCAAGTAGCGGAAGGAACCTTATCCAGTAAGGAGACAAAACTTCAGCATGCCCTGCAGAGTGAAATGGATCGTCACCAAGAGCAAGAGGCCATGTTCACGCGCCAGATCGAAGAACTCAACCAAGAGGTTCAGTCTCGACGTGAAGCAATGGAAGATGCCCGAGCCGAACTTGCGATTGTCAAAGAAGATCTCCGCTTAAGTCAACGAGAGCAAAAGGCCCTGGCCGAAAAAGTGGAGGGACTAGAAGACGAAGTCGAGATTCTACAAACAAGTCTGGATGATGAGGGCGAACAGGCTAATCACGACATCACGACTGCCAAACAGGAGTGCGAGACCCTTCGCCATCAGATACAGTCACTCAAGCAAGACCTCAGCAAAGCAGAATCCGCCACTGCCAAGGCACGTACAGAAATTGAGACTTTCAGAGGCGATTTGCAAGCCGGAGAAGGAAGTAACGAGCAGCTCAACACGAGGTTGAGAGATGTCGAAGCACAGCTTGTAAAGGTCCGACAAGAAAAGACGAGCTTGAAGACCCAACTAGCGAGCCTTAACATCGAAGTACAATCTTTACGTAGCTCCAAGGAAACTGTCGAGGTTGAGCGAGATGAGATTAAGAGTCAGTTGCAGTCGATAAAGCAACAAGAGGACGAAACTTTCCGCTTTGACAAGGAACGTATCGATCTACGAGCTACGAAGATGAGGTTGGATGGTGAGGTGCGCAGACTGAAGGACGAGAACAAAATCCTGGTCACGGAGAAGCAGACCCTTGAACAGGAATTGCAGTTGGAAATCGAACGTGCTACTACCGAAGAGACCCGCCTCAGTGCAGAAATCCATGACCTCCAGAGAATTCTCAGGGGTTCATCCGAGAAGCGAGAACTCGCAGCAGCTAAGAAGTCAATCTCACAACTAGAGGCACGAATCCATGAATTGGAGTCGGAGGTGGTAGCCGGCACTGGACAGGCAGAGAGTGCTCACGAGCTGTCCATGATCCGGGAAGAACTGACAGCAGCACGCCAGAAGGAGACTGAATATATTCAGCGCGAAGTCTCCCAACGAGATACACTTCGAGGTCTCAAGCGTCAAATCACAGAACTCGAGCGAAAAGCCCACGACGCAGAGATCTCGCGCTTCGTTTCATCTTCACCTCACTCCTCTGTCAGTGGGTCTGCACGGAAGTCTGAGATTGTCGAAGTGCGTGCTCAACTCGCAACCACACATCAAACTCTCAAGGATGTTCGTAACCAGCTGAAGGAGCACGAGAAGCAAGCTGCGAGGAACGTTAATACTCTTAATAGCGAGTTCCAAGCCCAGCAAGCAGTCTGGGAGACTGAGAAGGATCAGCTTGAACGCTCTCTCGATGAAGCCAACTTCGCAAAAGAAGAGCTTGCTACTAAGAATGCGGCTTCCGAAGCGACAATCTCTCGACTTCGCAGCAAGATTACCCGTCTGGAGAAAGTACTTCAGGAAGAACGTCGCAACAGGGGTGAAGAGCAGACCATTGTTTACGAACGCCGAGAAATGCACGAGATGCTTCGTGAAACCCAGATGCAAGTCGAATCTCTCGAGATCGTTGTGGAGGAGAATGAAAAGAACATCGCTGCCATTACCGCTGTAGAAAACGAACTTCGTGCACAGCTACAACGAGTCCGTGAGGAACGTTCAGAGCAGCGTTCCAAAGCCAACTCAGCCCAAGAGCAACTCTTGAAGCTTGAACGCAAGTACAACAAGGCGAAGGAAAATTGGCAATCTGAGCTCAAGGCGTGGGATGAGCGAAAACAGATCTGGGAACAAGAAAAGAAGAACTTGACCTCCGGCGTCCGATTTGTGAATACCTCATTCTCAACTGTACAAGATGAGTCGGAAGTAATCCAAGCTCTAAAGAAAGGCATTGAAGAGAGAGAGAAGATTCACGTCAAGGAAATGCGTGGTATGAGTATGCAAATGGAATGGCTGAGAAAGAAATGGTCACGCGAAGAACATTTCCGTGCTTCAGCCGCCTATGCAAAGAAGTATATGCAACTGCAAATCGATCTCTTCGAAGCTTGGTATGTATCTTTTCTCTATTTGCGTGTTTTCATCCCAACTAATATCTTCACAGCAACAAGGCAGACATCAAACTCTTGCTCTCAGCTGGCGTTACACTTCCGCCCCGGGAACCAGAGAAGAAGAAGACCCTGCGCACGGTGGCGCACGTGGTCCGCGCGACTATTCGTATGAAGAAATTCGCTGCGGATTGGGCAGAGAGTAGGAAGTTGCATGACAGAATAAAGGCCAAAATCGAGGAGCAGAAGGCTAGGGCTGGGGCTGGAGTTACGCCCAAGGTGACGCCTAAGAGACAGAGCTCTCGTGTTGTATGAGCGATCAGGGAGTCTTGATTCTTGTTTTTGCGTTTTGTTATTGCTTAATGGGCTGGCGTTGGAGTAGGTATGATATTAAGCATGGCATTGGATGAGCGTTTCGGGGTTACTTGTTTTTACCATTCATGACGAATGGATGGATGGGTTGTTCTGTTTGGTATTGTCAAAGTCAAGTTTGTCTAGATTGAATACATTGATCGAGTCCTATCATCAGTCACGCTTCTTTTTGGATGTGAAAAGAGCTCATCGTGATTACATAAACACATAGAGATATCCTCCCTTCCTTCCGACCAATGCCCCGGTTCCCAGATATCCTACCCCGGATCACAATGAGTATGATACCGTTTGTGCTTTTCCCCTTATGCACAAATGTGTGACGCCGAGTTTCTATTCTCCCTACTTCCGAGGAGAAATTATTATTTACATGACGAAGAGTAAGTTCGTGTCTGTTGTGCCTGCGGTCAGCATATGTTGTACTACCAACCAAGAAAATTCAGTCATGCGGTGGCGGGCTTACTCAGTGGGTGGCTACAGCTCAGCTGTGGCTTCTGAGTATATTTTGTAGCAAGCTCGTCTCGGATGCTGTTTAGTAATTGGACGTAGCTTTGCTGTGGGTTCTTCTTCATGGCGGTGATGAAGGCCCAGGACATGGCACCAGTTGCTTGTGCAGCGATGGTGGCATCGGCACTAAGAGGATATAGTCAGCATCATCTTATGCTAGAAGCAGAAAAGAACAAGCAAGAGACGGCAGATGCAGGGGAATGGCGCTAGCTAGGTCACTTGACCCAACGTGACTCGCAGCCCTAAGCCCACGCCCCAGCCGTTTTCGGCTTGTGGCGCACGCTTAGAGCTTTCATATATATGGGGAGTCAAAGCTAGCAGTACATGAAAAACGGCCAGGGTCTTGCCCAGTAGCCCAAAATGGTATCCCTCAACGCCTCGCCAAACCTCCCAAAAACGCCTCCTGATTATTTTTGCCGGGTCTCCCATATGTACTGACCCCCGATTACGCGTACAGAGGAATGAAAGGGTATACTAACGATGTTTGGTCATCTTTACTTCCAGACCACATAACAACATCGGCTGGTGAAGTTTTTGTGGCCATTGTCTTGTTGTACGCATCGTCTCCTGAAGTTGCTTTCTTGAAAAATCCCATCAAATTGCTGGCAACACCACCGAGGTCACCTTGACTGTAAGACGAGATAACACCAAGTAGACCTTGCCCAGCCTCTTTGGCGAGGTTGGGCTCCTTGAGCACACCTTGAGTAGAGTAGATATATGGCAGATCAAGGGCTGTTCCTGAGTGGCAGGAATCGAAGATTGCTGTCAATCTCACGCCCGGTTGAAGGGGCATGACCATGATCCGGTGCATCTCATCATCGACGATGTGGCCGACTTGTCGGAAATCTACTGGATAGATGACCTCGTCGTATCCATCTTCTTCATCTCCATCGAGATCCTTAGTTTGGCCTCCGTGACCTGTCTCAGGTTAGCGTCGTCAAGCTTGACCATATAAGTTTTCTTACCAGAATAGTGGAAAAATAGAGAGTCATTTGGGCGAGCATCCTTTACAAGCCAATGCATAGCTCGCAGAATGTTCTGTTTCGTTGGCTGACTCATGGGATTTTGCTGGTCATCAGTGAGAATGACCATGTCGTCTCTCTGGTAGCCAAAGTTCTCGTGCAAAAACGACGACATGTTCTTGACATCGTTAATACAGCCACGCAGTTGCCCTCTCTGTCCGAAATAATTTATGCCGATCAACAGAGCCTTTCTTTTCCCTGTGCAGTTGGAATATTGGAATGCGTATCCTTGTGGTGCACCACCGCCAAAGTGTTGCATTTGTGAGGGCGGTGGAGGAGGAGCACTAGGATTGCCGTTCACGTAGGCATTCGAGTTGACGGATGGCATACCTGGTGGCACCATTGGTAAGCAAGTTATAATATCTTGGTAGGACAGTAAGCCTACCTGGTCTGCCATATTGAGGTTGGTTCGGTGGCACTCCATTGTATCCGCCATATTGTTGTGGAGGAGGCTAGAAGCCAATTAGTCCTGGTTCTTCTCGACCTTTAAAATTCCTTACTTGAGAATATCCATATGGTTGTTGAGGAGGAGGAGGTTGCTGGTAGCCGTAGCCACCTTGTTGTGGAGGAGGTCCGTAATTTTGTGGTCTAAAAAATCCGTTAGCATTGATAGCTAAATGCTGAGAGCCTCGATCCTACGGGTAGTAGTTTGGCTGGGGTTGGTACTGCTGTGGTTGACCTCCGTATCCTCCGTGGTAACCAGATCCTGGATAACCTGACATAGCTATGTGTGCGAGCTTTCGAGGAAAAGAAGGAAGGAAGTGTTAATTGCTTGTTGTCGGCTTAACGCCGAGGGGCGCTTCCGAGAGACGAAGAGAAGATACTCGCAGCGAGGCTGGAACTGTCTGATCCAACTCTTTGATCCTGAGACAACCCTTGAGGATGTGGGATGAGGACGATTCTTATAGAATGAAGCTGCAGCAAATTTCCGGCAGAACGTGGGGAGGATAGAGTGGGTTTGGATTCCAAGGGGACCGGGAGGTGCAGAGCTCAGACCAGGATGGGCAGTGTTGATCGAGGATGGCGTGGAAGCGAAGCACGGATTTTTAGATAGGCGGTCAGCGACGAGAGTGTGGCTCTGAGGGTGTAGCCAAAAACAGATGGGCTGAAACTCTGAATGTGGAAGAGGCGGATGTGGGACGTTGTGGATGGTGGAGGAAGAGGAGGAGATGGATGGGAAAGCCAAGCGTTGAGGATGTCGACGGCGGTGGTGGTGAAGAGGTGAGTGAGTGAGGGGTGGTGTTTCCAGGCGAAGAACGAGGATGTGGATGTGTTTGGGCGGATGGACGTCAGGCTTGGGTAGTCTGGTTTAGCTTAGCGGCTGATGAATGATCTCCTCTGCTAGTGTGTGTCGCTTAGGCCGACCCAGTCAAGTTGGTCGGTTCACGGGCCTCACTCTGCCTCCTCTCCAAATCATCTCTCTCTATCCATCCATTCATCCATCCATCCATCAATCAATGAGTGAACAGCAACACCAACAATAACACTGCATCCATCAGAGACTCAGAGACTCAGGCCCAGCCTCCCTGTGTTGTCGGCCCATTCATGATCACCAGCCAGCATCAAATAGATTCATGCAGCGCTGTTCACCCTGCGCGGGCAGGCATGGGAAATCACGATGACCAGCAGAGCCAGGCCAGGATTTGACATGCTCCCGCTCCCTGCGAATCTTCGACCGGGGACAGGCAATCGTCTCGTGGCCAGACCCAGCATTATCCAGCGTGACAGGCCATATCAACCACGTCGGCGAACAACAACCTTGACTTTGCACGCAGGCCTTGACGTGGACTACTTCTTTTTGCTTTTGCATTTCTCAATTCGGGTCCCCTGTACCATGAGCTGCGCAAGGATTATCCAAAATACCATTTCCAATACTGTGGTACAGCCGATGGCGGTTCGCTCCTTAGCTCCCCTCCCAGAAATTCCAGTCATGTCCTGCCAGCCAAGAGCCACTAAGGCTTTGGCCACGAGTCTTTGAGATTCCCGCGAGTCTTCTAGCACTTGACTAGAGTGCATGATAGCTTCAACTCTCAGCTTTGGAATCGCTTATTCAGAGTGAGGTTCCACGGCTGCGGGATCAAGCCCCGTCCACCGGCTGTCATATCATCTCCAATGTCAAGTATAGACGACATGACTATCCTTAGTGTCGGGGGAGGTGAGTACCTACGAGACTGCATCTGCTGAGAGATGTGGTCTAATCTCTTGCTACTTGCAGACTTAGTATTGGAGGCTTAGCAACCTGCACAACTACAGCTCATCCGTACAGCGAGATACAGCTGTCTACAACCACCAGCGTATTGCAACGCATCGTGAGGTCAGAAGTTTCAGCATGCTTGAGTCGCACCTATAGGCGTGGATGCCGATGTGTATCTGAGGCGAGAGTTGACACCCCGAGTGCAGTCAATCAGCGTCCATGGAGTTCCTTTCCGGAACGCATCGTCCACAAACGGCAACGATAAAACGTGGAAAACACGGGGATCATTGTTCATTGGACGTCTGTTGTTCATACCCTGCTGTTTATCACAACAAATTCACCCTCATCGGGAACGCCCATAAACATGACTTCGATATGAACCCACTCGCGCGCTTCGAGTAGTGGGAAGGCCGCGCACTTCAGGGGTGACGAGCACGCAATTTGTTCACGGTGGTCAAGGACATCTGCACGGCAAATTACAGTCGATAAGTTGCTTGGGTTCAAAATGCATCTACAATGTCCGAAGTTTGAGAATGAGGGTTGTCGAGCAGTCTAACGGAGTGTCCGAATGTTTGTTTTTGTGGCTTGCGTCGAGGCTCCTGAAGGCCTTTAGCGAGCCGCTGTGATAGGAGCAGTCTATGCACTACATCTGATACAGCATGGCGCCGGTGAGCCACAGTGGCAGCATGCTCTCTAGCCGCATTGAGAACAACAACACCTCCACCATATCAGACTTTGCACCGTTACTGGACCGCCATTATGCCACATGCTGCGAAGCAGAACAACCAAATGTCTCCTCACCGCAGGATGCAGCCTCTTCGTCTCCAATTCGGGCTCAACCATCGAATTAGAGCCTTCGAAGCAACGGTAACTTGAGGGCAGCCCCGGTACCCCACGTCTAGTCTGGCGGGCAGACACGCTTTTCGCCTTCCCCGTCACAGACCTCTCACTGGCCAGTTCTCATGCATCTCGGTGCAAGAGCCTTATTCTGCCATTACTACCACTGCATCAGAACCAATCTAGGGCACGCCGACCTCTCAGCCATCCAAATGAGCCACAGTCTCGGTCTTCTTCCCCATCATGGGAGCTTTCCTCGTAGCACCGAAGGATCAAAAGGCTTCGCTTGCATAGTGGATCTGCCGTTACTGGTATCGTCTAGATCGAAAAGGCCGATGCTCTACCACACAGATCTGTTTGCAGATGTCATAGATCTTTTCTCGCCGACATCATGCAAGGTTTGTGGCTATGTGCTTTTCCTTCGTGACACGAAATACATGATGGGTAGGTAAAGTATGAAAATATTCAAACATCAGAATTCGGGGTCGACGTTCGTCAGCTGCCATTCGGGCCGCCTCTACTTTTTCCCTTAGACCTGATCATACCTCATGATACATGTGAAGCCAGTGTCAGAATGCGATCATCATGCTTTCTGATCGCAGGTGCCCTTGTAGATGATGACAGAAATCTGGAATGGCAACCTCAGCCTTGCTCATGCACAGAGCACGGGCAAGAAGTCCAAAATAGTATCCAATTATATGCTTGTTGTCAAGAAGTGTCATCCAGAAAAGATTATGCTTAAAGTCAGAAAAACACAATTTTTCCGTCAGCAACAGTCGGCCCGAGCCAATGATGCATCAATGAATGCACGATCCTTCAACAATTTTTCCTCTCATCGACATGTTCAAGGCATACGACGTTACTTCTTCGTCCTCAACCTTCCCAGTCTGCCTCACGTCAGTAAGCATGCGAGATCTCCAGAGCGTTGCATGACCATTGAGATAAGCTTTTGGTCATCTTGGCCCACGATACTACGGAGAATATCCAGCCGCTCGTCACCGCCCAATACACAGAGAACGCCAACGTTGGAATCGTCTGCATGTCAGCCAGGCTAGACCCGTATTTCAGCGTCTATAGTTTCCATCGAATCATACTCACATTAACTTTCCGCAATTGACCAATTGTTAATTCCTCCTCGTTCCTCGTTGACCTCGCCTCAATCAACGGCCCCGGATTTTAAGATAGCCGAACAACGTTGGATATTCAGTTTTCATTATATTACTGTCAAGGTTGCAACTAGGAATATTTGCCCTTTCACCTGAAGATACCGACTCGGATATCTCAGTTCATTATCACTGCGCCAGAATGGGACAGAAATTATCCTATTGGAGAGAAATCTTCCAGTCACTGTCGCACTGCTCCTTCTGAACAATTTTTAGATGCACCGCCTCCACTGGAAAGGGAAGCAGATTTTACTCAGGTCGATATCAAAATTGAGATACCTGACTTTGTTGGTCGCATCCATCAACCTGAGTTTGGGACATTTTCGGCTTCATTAATGTCGTATCGAGTGATAGACATTGAATCACTGGCTGTTCGAAAACCAGTTTTCGGGACACTATCCCACATTTACAAGCGAAAGCTCAGCATGAATATGCTTTACCATGGCAGAACTAGGTGACATTGGCCGATGTCCGATTTGAGGAAGAATATCCTGACAATGCTAGGTCAGCGAATACCACTCTGCTTTCCCTCAAATTTCTTGAAGTTTCGAGTGAGTACCGTCTATCAACCTTTCCGTCGACGTTGTTGCATCTCTTTTTCAAGTCCACGTCCAACTCCTATCAATCCATTACTTGACTGGACTAAAAAGAGTCCTGCAGATCTTGGCTTGTCAAATTTCGAATTGCTTTGATTATCGGGTCTGGAGCGGATCCTGCCTATAGTTTTCTAAACGTATTTTGCTACCTTGACAACTCGGAAGCTCGAGTGACTGCAGTCATAGTATATATAATGTTACGCCAGACATCTGACTACTAAGTCTCTGCACCAGTGTCGCAACCTCCCATGAGCATTCACACTAAGCAATTTTTCAACCTCAAGTTGAACAATTCGAAAAGAAACTTTAGGCAGATGAACCGAGTGGTCTTCAATATTTCTGCCGAATCTATAACTTGGGGTTCAGTGTTTTTTTTCGTGGATATCTAATACCACTTTGTCTTCCTCACCTGAACCCACATCTCCAATTTCAAGATCTGAGTGTATGTAGAGACGGTGGTAGGCCACTGGCAAGAGGGGTCGATACTGCCCTTCGTTCCGCCAGCGTTGACAAGATTCGAGAGGGCAGCGCGGGAAATTTTCCAATTACTGGATGCCTAGAGCCCTCGAGATCTTGGCTTCTTTCATGTTCGTGCCGGAACCAGCGACGATAGTGATGACTTCCTCAGTCATGAGATTACATTGAAGTCAAATTATGAGATCAAGATAAGTACAATCTCTGACAAGAGCTGTATGTCCAGACTCAGAACAGAACTCTTTTCGTCTAAAGAAGGCGGACATTGACTTTGGTCTCAATCTCTGGCAGCTATTGGATCTTCGTCCAGAGCAAATGTCCGTTCTCAGCATCTCACTTTCGGAGGCCTCGTTGTCGGGAGCTGTGTGAGTACCCTTGCTATGACTATCCTTCGTTGCGTTTTAGATGTCTGGTCGAGGCAGAATGTCTGTCTTAACATTTCATGCACAAATTGCATGTCCTCATGTGGCAACCTCAACTTTTTCAGTCAGGAGAAGTCTCAGCGCTTAGTTCATGGGAAAAGTTAGCAGAGATAAAATAGCTTTATTTCGGTCATGATATAAGATAAATTGATCATTAAATCATCTATTACATTATGTATACGTCAATTCTCTCCTGAATCTCCTTATGTTCGCAGAGCCAGTCTCGGGAGCGAGATTCGGCGCCGAGCTTTGGAGTTCGACCCTGATTCATCAACAGCCCATTCTTGATAGAAAGTAGGACTTGCGACACCCCCAGCCTTTTTCACAAGATCTACACAAAGCAAGATCTGCGCTAGCAGCGCTCCATCAGTGGATTTCCTGCTCTGTTCTAAGCCAGAGGCAATGATACCAGTTCCTGAAATATCGCGAGCATGCACGTTTGCTTTATTTTCGAGAAGAAACTTCGTTACTGTGCGCTTACCAAGCTTGACAGCCATGTGCAATGGTGTTTCGCCGCTTCGATTCCGACGATTCACATTTACTCCAGCCTCACATAGCTGAGAAAGGAGTCTTTCCGTAGCGTCCTCGTCCTCGCCGTCCCTTGTATGGATGATGAAAGCCATGAGAGGCGTAAGTCCCTCCTTATCATGGTTGTCCGGATCAACTCCAACGTGGACAAGACCATACAATAGCCCTTCACGGCGTGTTCTGAAAGCGAGTCCATCGCATGCTGTTGCATAGTTAGGGATTTCGCACTGAATAGGCAATGTCAGGGAGACTTCTGCTAGGCAGTGCAGCCCGTTGCGGCCATCATTGTCCTCGTGCCGAGGACTCGAATATGCCTTTACGATGGTTTTCAACAGGGCTCTGTGGTGGTCATAAAGGCACAGCTCCTCCATCGTCGTGATGCTGACCTGGTCTCCATAGTTTGGCATCACAGGTGCTGTTTGATTCTCTGGTACGCGTGGTCTTTGTAAGCCAGCCATCTCAGTCAAATCCCATGTCTCCTTCTGAGGGCGATCATCCCTTTCGGACAGGGAGATTCGGATCGTGTACTTGTCGATACCAGCTTCTTCCAATTGCGACATGATGGTGTTGCCAAAGCTATCTCTTGACGAGGGAAGAGGTATCTTGAAGATGGCGAGTGCAGCTAAGATTCCTCGCAACCTCAACTCACCCATCCAGCCTTGCATGAGCTGATGCAGAGCTGTTTGACCAAGGCAGTTGCGTTGATTGAAATCATACTCAGCAGTTTTCAGCGTGCTTAGAATAGAATATTCATACTCATCGAAATCGTCTACAAGATGCAATAAAGTCTCATTGGCACTGTTCTCTGCATGCACATTGACACCATGACGAATCAATGGATGAAACATAGCGAGACGTTGCAAGGCAGCTGCGATGTGCAATGCTGTGTTTCCGAACAGATCCTTGCGTTGGGGATCCAGAAGCTGCACCTCAAGTGTATGCGTATGAATGGACAATACTAGCTTTGCTATGGACCTTACGCTATGCGAGTCCTTCAGGATCCTAGGTCGCTTTTCGAACTCACCCCATTTGCGTCGATACCGTCGTTGCCCTATGTAATAAGCCTTGTACAAAGAGTCGGCCGCGAAATCGCCAGGAAGAGGGAGGCGTGGTTCGATACCCAGAGGAGTAAAAGTTGACTCCTCATTCTCATCAACATCATGAAGATGCCTGTCACTATGACTTAGTCCAGAAACCGAGGTAGAGATGGTGGAAACCACTCTGCCCGCCCAACTTGTGTGAGACCGTGTTGAGGCTCCAGAGATTGTGAGGTTTTGAAAAGCCGACCATACATCACCGAGGACCGAATCGGTCTTGCCGGGCAAGCGTCTTCTCAGTCCCCCTATACTATGGATACTTAGCTCGTGGGACTCCGGTATTGAGGCTGGGTGTTTTTCAGCAGCAGGAAAGAATCTCAAGTTTGGTAAACTGAGAGGTGTGGCAGTCGTGGCGGGCACAGTTTCTTGTTGTCCAGTCTCCAAGTCTGGCTTAAGAATAGTGTCAGCACTTTCAGCGACATCTATCATCGACAAAGATTTCTCGGAATGATCAAGGTGCTCAGGAGAAGGGGATCCATTCGCGTGGCTCGAGGACCCAGTAGAACGAGTGGAAGCGTGACTGGAAACCAATGATGGGATTTTGGAGATTGAAGGCGAGCAGCCATCACTGGTCGTATCTGATATCGATGGTCGAACGTTCGAAGCTTCTTCCACCATACGAATATTGTAATCCGTGAAAGTACATTTTTCGAGGGAGATGTCATTGGCATCTGTCGAGGCTTCGGAAGGCAAAGACTCGTCTATAGAGCCGGGTAGATTGAGCAACTCCGGGTTCAAGCCTTGTCCATACGTGCCATCACTCTCATGGAATGATGTTAATTCATCGTCCATAGGTGACCGACTTTTCCTCTCACGAAGCAGAGATGTGCTTCTGGCAGACTTTTTCGCACGGCACTCTCTAGCGAGTTGAAGCCTGATCTTAGGCATATTCCACTGGTCGCGAAATTGACGTGGATCTCGTCCTGGAAAATGCCATTTGATCTGCTTCTGAGTGTCCCTCTTACTATAGAAGATTCAGTATCTCATTGCATTGTAGCTATAGGCTTCAACTGACCTAGGTGAAAAGTCCTTGGCTCGAAGTACAATTGCAATGTCTTGCACACTCAAGTCGGTCATCAGATATAGTCGAACCAGCTTCCGTAAGCGTGATTTGGTCCAACTGTTCCTCGGGCGACCAATGAGCTTCTGCTTCTTGATACCGCAACTGTTCTCTCCTGGCTTGGCACCATGTTGTCTCTTGCGCTTGTTAGATGAAGCTTTGAGATGCGTAGAAGGACGTTCGTTTGAGATTGGTATTGTCGATATCGGTCTCGTATTAAGTGACTCTCTGGAATCTATTGTACCGGGCAATGCTGGGAATTTTCGAGGCAGAGAAAAGTTCGGTACACGAAATGGTGGAGTCCACACAGGAAACCCGGGTCTGCAAGGCGTTGAGTCCATTGTAAATGAACCGAAGAAAAAGACCCTCGGACTTCTAGGACTTCCCCGGAGTCACGAGTATCGAGTAAAGAGTTGACAACGTCTTTAACCAGAGACAAAAGAAGGCTGCTGTGTATAGTCTAGCTTCCAGTAAGAAGCAAGAGCAGGATCCCGTCAACCTCGAAAAGAACGATCGAGCAACAGAGTCAAAGGTTAAAGAGGCGCATGAGCGAAAGCCGATGAGGGATGATGAAGCCCGAGCAACATTGCAGCTTGATGGAGGGGTCTGCAAAGACCTTTATCAGGTCAGAAGATAACATGGGAAACAGGAAACCACAAGGCTGTGTAGTGTGGCTGAAGTGCAAGAAGTCTGGCAGCTACTAGCGGGTGATCCTTCCTTTCTCAGGAGAAAAACGGGTCTTGACTACTGAATCTGGAAACCCCTGGACATCTGCATTTGTTTCAGCCTTGCCTCAATCGAAGAACAGCTGGTGAAGAGATTGGCAGATGGAGTTATTTTGTGGCTTATGTTTCAAACCTTACCCCTGATTTTTCTCGCCAATTTTATATCGACCAACTAGGAGTGTTGATCAGGAGACCGAGTAGCGATGATTCAGCATGTGTTTTTGCATTTCGGATCTGACATAATTGAGACTAGATGGCGTATGCGGCTTGAGGCGATGGTGACGATAAGAAAGTCAGGAGAGATGTGTCATCAGGAGTGCTCGACTTAGGCAGAGCAATTGTTCTCACTTCTGCATTACCTGACATTTCATGCATATCCCAAGTACCTAAACACCAATCTATCAATCTAATCCACCATGGGCCACAGAGTCGGATCTATCCCAACTCATGCTAACGCGCGCTCATTTATTCATCTCTCGTCACAGTGCAATCTAGCTCAAATCCATCTTCTCCGCCTTGCCATCATCGCCATCATCTTCATCCTCAACTGGGCCCTTGAGACCCTCAATCTTCCTCATCAACCAAGCCATCATCCCCCACACCAGTTCCATAGCCTCGACCCTCTCCTTGCCAAGATACATATCAAACCACTTACTCCTCCACATGCTAACTCTCTCCCACTCCTTCTCCTCTCCCCCGTCAAGAACCTCGAGTAGACTCTCCGGTATCCTCGCCCGAACAACACAAATATGATGATTTAACGCGCTGACAAGAAACACATCGTCATATCCTACCCCCTCAACCTTCCCTATCGACATGTACTTGGCTTTTCGATCCCAAGTCGGTCCAGGGGGGTTCATCTTGCGATAATTATCATAGATTTGCATATTGCCTCCCTCTTTGACTTTCTTGCTGCGTTTATTAGGACTCGGCCCATTGATACCACCAATCTGTCTCTTGACCTCGCTCGCTACCCTCGTTCCAGGCGGAGGAGGTACATCACCAAGTTCAGCTGCTGGTAACTTTTCTGGGCCAGCAAGCTCGTCGATTTTGTCGCCTTCCCGGCCGATGGGTCCACCTGCACCGCCACCCCAGCGAGGAGTAGTGGTCCACCATTTCCCTTCGCCGAATCTCTTCTCGGTCTTCTTTTCTCGGGATCTTTGTTGGGCGGTGAGGAGAACGGCGACGACTTCTCGGGCGAGGTCTAGCCATTCTTCGGCTTTGGTAATGAAGACTGTACTCGCTCTTGCGCTCAACGCTGCTACTGGGCCTTCTACTACACCTGCTCGAGCCATGGCTCTCTCTTTTGGAGTCCTGTAGACGAACGTTACAGATGAGTTGAAGTATGATGGTGGGTCAGATGGCTTCTTTGGAGTGAGATGTAATCTAGGCTCTGTACGAGGAAACGAGACGTTGCAGCCGAAGTCATAAGCGACAAGCTTCACAAATGCTGTGAGGAGGTTCTGCCTGTAGTCCGGGGGAAGCTGGAGGCCTGTTCCTGTACGGATATGGGTCTGTAAGTGAGGTGGTGTAGCATCCTTCTTTTCCTCCTCAGAAGTGGTCTCTTCAGAAGATGGTTCCGGCTTAGGAGGAATTGACGTATCGTGCCAATACCCAGAGAAAAATTCCAAGTTCTTGTAGAACTCATAAGCATTACCTAGACGAGCGGCCGTCTCGCCAACCGGTGCAGGAATGCGACGTATTGTGCGGAACGCGGCGGTGTTGTCTATCAGAAGCTCTTTTTGACGTTCTCGATAGGTCTGAATGCCTGGAGAGAGGTTGCCATTATTAAGTGGCTTGCGGGTTTGCTCGTTGGCTTCTGGTAGTTCTTCTTGAGGGACGACATCCCAGTCTTTGGACGGCGGTAAGAAGCTAGCATCAGGGATGAGTTCTTCGGGAGAGGCATCGGGTATCACGTGGATTTTGAGTGCTTCGAAGTGCAAAGGCTTGATATCAGCTGGTCGGTGGACTGTTTGAAGGAGGCTGACCAATGAACCGGCATCTCGAGTGGGTGGGAACTTGTCTTCCGTTTTGGGCACACATTTTGGAAACCTGACAGGCGTTGGAGGAAGTATCTTCCTTGTTGCGTCGTGGACTGCACCTGTTCATGGAGAGGCACGTGAGCATATGACTTCGAAGACGAACATTCCCAAAAGGTTATGCCAAGCTTTTGAATGACAGAAAGAAAAGGAATATGAAACGTAGAGGTTGGCCTGATTGGGATGACAACTTTGACTGCCGTCTGATCAACAAAAGTCTGGGGGAAAACGTCCCAGAGTCTTGCTTCAGATGGGTCGATAACAATCCGCATGATGAACGATCATGGGAAGATCTGCCTTATGCTCCCGAGCATTCGATGACAAGCTCTCGCACGCACAGTGACATGCATGTTTGGCTCTTGACCTTTGAGAGGATTGTGGAGGGGGGCGAAATATCGAGCCAACAGAGAGGGTGAACGGCTTCGTGACTGACCTATCTGCGAGATACCAGCAAACATCTTCAATCCCTAATCTCCACCACCTTCTGACGGAATTATGCTGATCGAAAGAATGAGTTGCATGGAAGCTCTCCCGCCCGGAGTAACTTCTTTCTAGACGGCGCTGTGTGTGAGTCTCGAAGGTGGCAAGATTCACTGGTGTTGTTACCAGGAGGTCAAAAAACTGAGGTCGGATAAAGCGCTCGGCTGCAGCAATAAATGTGGCAGCGTGCAGATCAATGGTCCATGCAGCCTCGTGCATCTTCTTCTCTTCTGCTGTTCTTCTCCAAGCATCACGAAGGTCTTCGGAATTCGAGAAGCCGGCCAGCAATGAATGCGTCAGACTTCAACTCTGTGTGTGTGTGTGTCTGTTTGTCTGTATCGCTTTACGACGTGGATGTTGTCACCCAACAGAGCTCCACTCGATAATGGCACGCATATCATGATCTCCACGCATTGGTGTCTTCGACTCGGACTGTCATCCCAGCTACAAGACACGTCAAGATGTCACCGAAGTGCATATTAGAATCTTCTTGCTTTCAATTTAACCTTACTACGCTCGAAACGGCACGAGCAGCCAGTCTTTGAAAAAGTTTCGGTGATTCTTGGCTTGCAGCTAGAAACGAAGTTTAACCTTAAGGTTATCCTCATAGTGTTTTGGAGAAGTTAGAAGTCTACGGTACATGGCGTTTGATGTGTTACCCGCGTTGCGTCTGATGGCTTGTGGCTGACATGAACCGTCTGGCCAAATGGTCGAAAAGAGTTCACGGAGCATTCACTTCCTCCCACCTTCTTTTCTCTTTTGCTTCGGACTTCTGGTCGGTCGTGTTGCACAGCTGCAGGTTGGTCCTGCAGGAACCGGAACGGGAAGCACCTCGAGAACAACTGCAGACAGAACACTCCGGCCCGTGGGGACGAGAATATCTGCGGTTCACACTCGGCAATCTACTCAATCTACAGATGGAACACCGATACCTAGACATTCTCTGATGAGAGGCAGTTAAAGCCGCGCACTCGAGAACGTCGATGACTCGAGATTGCGGCTCTTGGGATTGTCCTTGCTGTGAAGTGAAGCCTACGATGATATGCATAATTCTCATATAGACTTCTACCAGGCTCGAGCCTGCAACCCTCTTCTCAAGTGTGGAGCAGATGGTAACAATTGTGCTTTATGGTCGAGAACCCTCGGAGATGCGACGCCGTCAGACTTCTCTTGAGGAAGAACACACAGAGTGAAGCATGGCGATACTTCTGAGCTGCAATAACATGTCGAAGATTCCATAAGAGGCATCCTCCTCTGTATGCATTGGTCCGGATATTCGAATACTTCGAGGCTGCAGCGAAGCCGCACACCGAACGAACTCAACCGCATTCCCTCATGCACACCTGTTGGGCACCATCTACCAATAACGTCTCGTACTGTCAGGATGGTGACCACAATGACTGGGAAGTGGTGGCGTTCAATATAAATTTCCAAAACAGCGGTCCGAGGGTTGTAACGGGGTGGAGTTCATCCTCTGTCGTTCCAAGCACTTGACAAGAGAGCAGTTCCTGGTCAGTCGGCTGTGCTGATACCTTTTCCAACTCAGTAACCCCGATGGTCCAATGCCAGACACTGGACTCCTCTGTTGACCTGCTCTTCTGCACTGTTGGAGTTGGGACAATATTAAACGCCAAGTGAGAGCGCGCGGCTCGAAATACAATAACTCGTGAGTGAGCAGGTATTAGTACTGATGTGGCTTGGACCCTCAAAGGGGTGGCTCGTAGTTAGTCTAAGCTTGTTTCGTCCTAGCTTCTCTCTCCTTGCCGACTACCGCCAAACGAAACATTCTTCTTTTCTCCCCCTCTCCACTTTCTTTCCGGATCTTCATATCCAACCTGATATGCAAAAGTATCTTCATACACAACCTTCCACCTCAAACCTTGAATTCTCCTATGCCATTGATACAGGATCTCCTCTCCTCACGTCAAGCACGCACGCAAAATGCTACACAAATGCTCAAGCGAGTGCCTACCCCTGGCCAGCATGGTGGTGCAGACAGTGTCTCAGCATGGGACTCCTGCGACAAGCGGAAACCCCCTCCTCTAGCCATACCCTGTCTCACATCCTCTTCTCATATTAACCGGTCACCCACTCCAGACTCATGCTAGAACGCTGGCGTTTGAGGACAGGAGATCAATGGTTTCCTTCCACCGTCTGCACTCCACTGTTCCCTATTACTGAATTCTGTTCTTCTTCACATTCGCAAACATCATCGTCGTTATGGTGGATATCTCAAATTGATGGCCTGGGAGCCTCTATGATCTGTATTATTGAAGCTTGACTTTTTGTATATTCTATCTTGCAGCGACTGGTGTCGCTTTTCATTCTTCATCATGTCCCTGCCGGCAGGATTTTCGACCACTTCAATAGATGGCCTTCGTTGTACAGCTGTGCCGCGATCTGCTACCACATTACCTGCGAGTTTGGCAACTTTACCAGCAGCTACACCGAGTACGACCTCGACAACGTCGATAGCAGCATCTACATCCTCGTCGACTTCTGAGAACCAACCTAATGCCGCAGGAGAGAGTGCAGCGCCGACCTCGACGACGGCCGCGCAGGTGGCCGCGACGTCGACAGTTAGCACACCGGTGTCTTCGTTTGTCACAAGTACGTCTGCTGTGGTTCTTAGCACCTCCGCTACGAGTGCAATTTCGAGTGCCTCCGCTATACCAGCGTCGAGGATTACGACCCCTACCACATCATCGAGCTCCGCAGTTGCGATTGCTCTCAGTGAAGTTTCTGCTTCACCAACGGTGCTTTCAGGGGATAATAATGGCGCTGGATTTGTTACCCCTTCGAAGACGACCTCCACTTCTTCTACTTCATTAGCATCTACCTCGAGTCCTGAAGAGTCGTCAGCTGCGTCTGGAATATCTTCTAACCCTCAAGTTACAGCTGCGCCTGTGGTCGGTGGAGTAGTAGGCTCCGTAGCTTTGATAGCAATAGTGGGGATGCTATTTTACTTCTTCCGAAAGAGAAGGAGAGGCAGAGAATCACTCCTCACTCCCCTCACAACTGGGCGCCGGAGCTCTTTCTACGAAAATGATAATGCTTCAGTGGGACCATCAGGTAGAGGAAGCAGGTGGAAGTCGGAGGTGGGCTATCAAAGTGATAGGTTATTGGGGTTCGGAGCGGGCATTGCAGCTGCCATCGTGGGATTAGGAGCAGCACTGAAATCAAAGGTTGGAGGTGCCAGAAGCGACACACCTAGTGTCAACTTGAACAGGGGCAATTCACAATTCATGGATGGCCCGATTCCACAGCACAGTCGAAACAACTCTGTCCTCTCTCAAAATGAGAAACCATCCATCAAAGACAGAGCTTCAGAGTGGTGGGAGCGCCTGTCTGAGAAGGTCAGCTTCGCCTGGCGTATGCGGATGAAGTCCAAGGAGCCTGAGGATCCATTTGCTGCAGCGCGAAGTATGAGCGAGAAGCAAGCAGCCAAGATGAGCAATCCTCCGGACTTCTCCCAACTCCTCCGCATGGATGATCGAGACCTACAGCTACAAGCCGAACGTCGCCGTTTGTCCTTGGCAGGCAACACCAACTCACTCCCTCAACTCGGGAGTCTGGGTCTTAACTTCGCATCCGTGGGAGATGACCCTTTCGCTGATCCCGTAAAAGGCGCTGGATGGCGACCACCACCATCCACCAATCCAGCCAGCAATCCATTTGCGGACCCAGTATCAAACCGCTCCAATCCATTTGCGGACCCTCCCACCAGACCCGGAGCCACCATTCCAAAGGCAAACACCTATATCACCGACATCCGACGGTCCCGCGGCCAATCCGTGGACAACACTACCTCGAACAAACCAACATCCATGTACCGACCACCCTCTACCGCCGTCGGATCCCGCTACCCATCGTCTCTCGCTCCCAGCCGAGATTCATACCGCGACACAGTCTTCTCCTCCTTCTCAGCCAACGCCCGAAAAGGAAAAGGTCGCTCCGACCCCTTCGACCTCGAGCGTCCTGAGCTATGGAGACCGAAAGACACGAACAGCACAGCCATGTACCCAGCTGCCCTGAACACAAAACCGGACATGGTAGGCCAGGGAACAGGCACCAATTCGCGAGCTATCAGCACGACCTCGTATCTGAGTAAATACAGCAGCGGCGTCTCGCTCGGAGAATGGGGCGACCCGGGACCTGATCTCGGCCCTGGCAGCGGGAGTTCGAGCTTGAGAGGGAACGCTAGTTCGAACGGGAGTCAGGATTTTAGCGCTGCGGCACGAGGGTATTTTGGTGAGCAGCAGCCAGTGGCGGAGAATTGGGATCAGAGTCGAGACAAAAATAATGTGAGTCCGCTGAGTAGGACGAGTTCTAAGGGTGGAGTTGGGAAGGCGATGTGAGGCTTCTAATGTCCCGGGGTCGGGATAATGATCAGAGAAATGAGGACGCCGAGTCAAGTGGGTGTTGAGAGCAAAATGAGAAGGGCATAATGATGCACGCGGAGGATCATAATAAGCATGATCAGCACACTTACTTGGCTCGGCTCTTTGATGGAGGGAAAACGAAAGAAAAGGACGGATGGTTTAGGGAGTGGAGGTTGGGATGGAATTGGCGGGAGGCGTTCTGCGGCACTCATGCTTTTTATGCTCATGTCATTCGTTGGATTGGACAAGTAAGATATCCGGAAAATACCAGGCTGGAGGAAGTGCGTTTTAAGTTCAAGAAAGGAGTTGCTACGAGAGCAGAGCAGCTGCGAGAGACGAGATGAGGAGGAACGAGGAAGAAAAGGGGTGATGGTCACGTACGTATATTACGATTACTTAAGTGTTAGTTGTTGTAGCTGTCGTTGTCGAGTAGACAGTCGAGTGAATGCAAGCGAGCGAGTTCAAATTCAACATGTCCAGTCCCACAGTGATTCCTTTTGAAGAAAAGCCATTGTATATTCATGTCTATACAAGTCTATCTTCTATTCTTGTTGCTTTGTTTCTCTCTTGGTAATAGGATGAAACCTGGATCATTTACCCATCACCCCACACCTCGCTCCCAACACTCCATGTCTCATGCCATGCCAATACCAACCGTCATCATCATCATAGTCATATTTACTCTTCATGCGCTCGCTTTTTACCTGCCAAGTGAACTCTTTAGCCATCATGGTTCTTATTCTATCAACTCGCACGCACGCATCGCAATCAAAAACAAGCCAAGACGTCAAAATGCAATCAATGGGTGGCAATCTAACTCTTCACAAGCAGGCTCTGGCCCGTCATTTCCTCGGGTTGCTTGAGACCCATAGCTTCCAAAATCGTGGGAGCGACGTCACCAAGGACTCCGTCGGTCTTCTTCAATGACCAGCCTTTGGGGGCGTTGGCCATGATGAATGGGACTTTGTTGGTTGTGTGCGAGGTCTTTGGTTTGCCGTCTTCGAATTTCATTTCTTCGGCGTTACTAGAAATTATTAGTTCAGCTTACCTTTTAGGAGATGGCGAATGGAGTGGTGAGAGGAGGAAAGGGGCATACCCGTGATCAGATGTAATGAAGAGAACATAGCCCTCCTTCTTACAGCACTCATAGATTTCACCGATAGCCTTGTCAGTGGTGGCAACACCGACAATAGCAGCCTCATAAACACCGGTGTGTCCAACCATGTCGGGAGGAGCAAAGTTGTTCATAACAAACTCAAATTTGCCTTCTGAGATACGCTTGCACATTTGCTTAGCGACGCCCATGGCGCTCATCTCAGGAGCCTTGTCATAAGTTGCGACCTCTTTGTTAGATGGGACGAGATCTTGGCTTTCATCTCTAGTCTCGAGAGGGAAGACTTTCTCAACTCCTCCGTTGAAGAAGAAGGTGACATGGGCGTATTTTTCGGTTTCGGCGACGTGAACTTGGTTAACGCCTTGGGTGCCGAGAGTTTCCGCGAGCACGTTACCCATGTGTTGGGGCTTGAATGCAATCTCGAAGGGGTAGTCGAGCTTGTATTGAGTCATGGTGGTGAGAGTGATGTTCTTTGGGTAGGGGAAGTCCTCCAATGGCGAGCGGTCAACATCACCAAGGAGTTGAGTGATTTCTCGGACACGATCGGATCGGTAGTTGAAGAAGAAGACTTGGTCGTTATCTACCAGCAATTAGTATTAAGACAGATACCAAAGTGTGATTGCTTACCGTGAATACGGGCTTCCTTGCCGCCAACAATAATTGGTTTCAAGAACTCGTCGTTTTCACCTTTTCCATATCTTTCCTTAATGGTAGCCACTGGATCGCTACTCTCCTCTCCGTCACCAACACACAAAGCATTGAGACCGACCTCGATTCTTTCCCAACGCTTATCACGATCCATCGCATAGTATCGACCAACGACGGTTGCCATTTCACCCGTGCCAATCTCCTTGATCTTCTTCAAGAGATCCTCCATATAGCCAGCTCCGGATTTTGGATCAGTATCTCGTCCATCACCGAAGAAGTGGATATAGACGTGAGGAATCTCAAGCTCCTTAGCGACCTTCAGGAGAGCATAGAGATGATCTTGCTTAGCGTGCTATTCGTACATTAGCTACAAACCCACAACGCTTTGCAGGAGTTAACATACCACACCACCATCCGAGATCAACCCACACAAGTGAAGACGTCCGGTACCCTCCTTGGCAGCCTTGAATGTCTTCATGATAACATCATTCTTGTTGAGCTCTCCCTTCTTGATCGTCTGATCAATACGGACGACATCCTGCCAAACAACACGTCCAGCACCAATGTTCAAGTGTCCGACTTCTGAGTTCCCCATCAATCCCTCAGGAAGACCAACAGCCAATGAAGAGGCCTCGAGTTCGGTGTAACCATCAGCGTTCTTCTGGAAAGCGTCCATCACCGGTGTCTCGGCGGCAGCAATAGCATCCCCAGCCTTAGGAGAAGTCTCGCTGGGAATTCCCCAGCCGTCAATAACAACTGCGCCAAATCATAACTATTAGCCAAGATACCTCCAGGTACATGAGACAGTATAGCAGAGCGAGGATATAATCGCGCTTTGGCTTGACCGTTTGTTCCTCGTAAACAATTGGCCTGGCCTTGGATGGTGTATGAGCAGGAGAAGCCATTGCGGATCTGCTGTGCAGATTCACAGGGAGGGACAAGTCGATATATACATAGGAAAGGTTGTTGAGGATACGTGGTGAGATCAGGAGAACGTACTCAGCACTGCCTTATTGTCGACCTTGACCATTTTGGCGAGCGAATGTTTCGTACAGGCTATATGAGCAATGTTAGGTGTCCTGTAATCAAACCATAAAGGATTAAAATTTAAATCAGAGAATACTAACCAGAGTAAAGAGGTTTATATGTCGGAGAAGAATTTTTCTGAGGGATTTCTTCGAGGTTGTTGTTGAGACAAGTGAGAGAGGGAGCTACGTAGTGGGGTGTCTTTTGTTTTTCGGACCCCTCCAACAGAAAAACTCGCCGCCGATAAGTGAACAACGCTTAGTGTTCACCAATCAACACTCCCAATTCACCACTCAAGCCAGGAACATCGACTTTACGAATCACGTCTCCATTAATCGGACCGTGTCCATCTCGCGCTCTGCAGTATTCCAACAGCTGATTTCGAAAGAAACTATGGCTACCTCTCCCACCTCGCAACCTCCTTCTCTAACCAATCTCCCAGATGGTCTCTCTCCAGATTGTCTCGATACCATCCCCGTCCTGAGCGCAATCCTCGCGCGATTACAGCCTCCGCAGAATGCGAATGTTCCAGCTTCGACAGCAGGTTCTCCACCAGCGGCTGCTACTCCCAAGCTGGTGAAGGATCTGGAGAATGGGACGGGGCCGCTCACGGTGAATCAAATACCCATTGCGGCGGATGGGATCAAGTCCAGGTTACAGAAGGCGAGGGCGCAAGTGA
The DNA here is from genome assembly GCF_001500285.1 of Mollisia scopiformis. Lineage (NCBI taxonomy): Eukaryota > Fungi > Ascomycota > Leotiomycetes > Helotiales > Mollisiaceae > Mollisia > Mollisia scopiformis. The sequence continues at coordinate 149,142 of NW_017263605.1, forward strand.
AACAGCTGCCTGATATGGAGAGGAGTATTGCGGAGCAGGAGCAAGAAATGAGGGAGTTGGAGGAGAAGATAAAGAAGCAGAGGGCAGCGTTGGTACATTTGAAGGAAGTGGGTTCAGCTATCAAGAGGGAGAGAGAACAGAAGGAAAAGGAGGGCGGGGCAGATTTGATGGAGACTGGAGAAGACTGAAGACATTTGATGAAGCAAGAATATCTGGACAGACCACAAGAGGATCAACATTGCCACAAAGTTGGAGACCAGCTCTGGCAGTATCATAGCGATGGCGTTGAGTGGTAGCATCTAAGCGCATACGATGAAGTCGTACTTCACACGACAGCTAGAGGCCAAAAGTGTTTCTACCCGCCCGCGGGCACGGTGAGCAAAGGCCACGCGGAATTAGATATTACAAATTGATACCCCTTTTCCCAAACCAATAACAATCAGAAGACCTCAACTCCCTCGCTATGTTGCCAAGCTATAGACGGAGAGCAAATATCATCTACGGAGCCTATTGTCCAGTCCTTCTGATTCTATGCTCAACCGTGTGCTATCAACGTCCAGTTAGCCCGACTGTCTTGAAAATGTCCTCGAGTCCAACTCCTGGTCCACCAGGAACATCCTTTGTCCAAGTATCGGAATTGATTCTTTTCTCTTCCGGTAGAATACTCCAGTTTGGGCTATGCTCAGCTTTGAGCCACTTGAAGTCATCAACCTGATCCCAGTGGTTTTGGACTGGCTCTTCTGATGCGGTCATCTGAGTACTATTGTCAGCATACAGGTCATTGGTCTTCTCGCTCGAAAACCTACATAGTTCTCAGGGATTGGAGAGAAGCGAACGTTACTGCAATCCTCAATGATAGGACGGCTCGCACAGTGAAGGTAGATATCCACGTTCTTGCACTCGTGCATTCGAACCTGTCTAGAAGCCACGACAATAATACTATTCTCAACTCCAGTGATGTGAGCAGCTCCGGCAACATGTCCCGCAATTATCAAGGAATTCTTGATATTGTTCAGTGCAAGACCAGCGAACGGGGCTTTAGTAGCTGTTGGTACAGACATGTCAACTATGCATCTGCTGAGCTTAGTCAAGGAACCGGAAGCAGTAGCACGAGAGGCAGAGGAGGGAAGGATGATGTGGAGACCGGTATGACCTGTGATGTTGACATTAGTAGCCTGGGAGAAACTTGGTTTTCGTATCGGTCCTGGCATGCCTCTGGACATCTCTTCATTGTAATTCTTTGGAAACGACGGAAGGTCACCGAGTGTATCCTTGGAATCTCTTTCACCTGGAGGGGTCATCAAGTTTGCGGGGGTGGTAGCCATGGAAGACTCGGTAGAAGACGCGAATCCAGGCCTAAGTCCTGATGCATTAAGTCGCTGCTGGGCAGCAAGTTCCGCTGCATCATTGATTGAGATAGCAGAGGTATTCTTGTTCTTGAACTGAAATCTAGACCTAGGTGCGAACTTGGCTCTGGCTTCTTGTAGTTTCTCCTCTAGAGCTTTGATGGCCTGGCACATGTCAGTGGCGAGTATAAGTTCTGACTTTTGGGAGACTTGCCTGAGCATAAATTCGCTGGTCATATGCTGGTACAAATGCTGACGAGTCCGAGACATCATTCGCAAGTCTGCTGATTCCAGAAAGGACGTGATCAATGGCATCTTGCTTTTCTCCTCCAACGAAACTGTAATTTTCAAGGCGGACAATCTGCTCTTGCAGTTCAGTACATTCCTGCTGGAAATATCGGTAGAAGCGATCCTTGATCTGAGAGTCCGATATTGCGCTCTGGTGGTAGTTCGTCACGGGATTCTCCATTTTGTCCTTGTCTCCCATTGTGAAAGAGAAGAAGAGAGTACGATTAATCAGAATGTTGGCTTTATGTCCAGGCGAAAGGCAGTGGATGGCGGTGTTTCTCAGGTGCACGATGGCGTCAGCGGCTTCGTGGGGAAAAACGATCAATGCACAGTCGTTCAAGGGACTTCCAGATCAGATCAATGAAAAAGCTGGGGATAGTGTCGGCAGAATGGAGCTGACTGACGATCAGTAAAATATGCCGGAGACCAAGAGAATCCTGTGGCGTTCTGCGTGAAGCTTATCTGTGAGCGGCGAGTGTTAAATAGAGATCGTCGACAGCAGTTTATTCGAGTGGGAGAGATAATGGCCGTGGTTGTGATTGCTGGAACGCTCCACAAATCGAGTGTGAAGATATTATGTACGAAACAGCGACATGACGCGGGGTAGTGTGGCGGGGCCGCGCCTTCCTACCAAAAGAAAACATTTATGACACTTCAGAAGCTTTGCACGTGACAAACATAAAGATGAGGGCGAAGGTGACTGTTGGATGGGAAGGAATGATTCACTAATCCGTTGGACAACAGAAGCATTGAGCTGTGTGAATATCATACGCATCTACAAACTCTGAAAGCTGAGATATGACTCTCGGATGCCATCAACACTTTTAAGCAAGCACGTAGATTGGATGACCCAAACATCCCAAACATATAACTTCGTCGCAGGCCACCCAGGAAGAGCCAACGAGCTTTACTGTTCTCGAGTAAGGGGATTTATCTATAGGTCAGCAAAGCAACGTCTTGCAAGTGCTGAATTTTAGAGCTCCTTCCCAATGATTCGATCCTTCACTCATGATTGCTAAAATGATACTCTACAACGTTGCGGCACCTTGCAAACAAGATGATCGAAATGCATTCGTTCTTGTAGAGATGCAGAAAGAGCCAATAGATGTGTTTGATATCAGAGGAGGTTCATTTTTGTCGATGGTAGCAGCAGGAGTGAACACTAAATTGAAGATCAGACAAACCGAGCTTATGCTGGGGTCTCACGCTACCAAATGCGCTTGCAATGGTTGTAGGTGTACTTCGGCTTGTCTTTAGTCCATCAGAAATCGGGAAATTCTTGTCCGTCCTCTCGAAGGACTTTGTTCGTTAAAGTCCGAATAGACTTTCATGAATTATGCGCCATGATTCAGCATCTCCAATCCTAATAACACAATCGGAATTGATTGAGAGTCGTGGTCATATGTACACCGGCAAAGCCGTCCTCGGAAACCCGAATGTGATGGAAATGTCTATGACTTTGCTGGAACTTCTATTCCGTACTTCTCTTTGATTCTCTCTCGTCTTCTTTCTTCGTAGCCTGGACCGTATATGCCTATGATAGATGTCAGTCAAGCACTTCATTCTCCGTTCTGTTAATATTACCTCTTCCCTCCCCCAGCTCAGAGATCGTCTGCTCAATTGGCCGGCGACGATTCATCCTCAACTCTTGTTTCCGCTCGAACTCGTCTATCTCGTTGTTTTTCTTGAAACCGGACAGAGCTCCACCAGTATAATCATAAGCCCCTAGTACAACAGCTGTGAGGGCACCGAATCCGAGGACAGCCGGTGTAGAGCCAACTACGCAACTCGATTAGCTTCCAAAATTCTAGAATCTTGTGTAAATTCCAACTCACATCTTAATCCCAGCACAGAACCAGCCAGGAAGCCGCCGATCGCTGTGTTCAAGCTATCGTCTCGTTCTCGCAGATTGGCAGATGCGAATCGTGTGAACTCGTATGTTCCTCCGACGGCAGCTAAATCGTCGTCAGCCCAGCTGCGATAGCCCTTTTCCAGCCCAGCAGATCATACCAAATACCGCAATCGTGCCTCCTGTCTTCGTAAAGACTCCCCACGCATTCACGTTCCTCTTCGTCAAAGTGTTTTGTATCGCTGAGACCAGGCCTCCGGCAGCTCCAGTAATCATTGTGCCACTAATGGCCGCCTTGACGGCATCTTTTGGATGGTATTGATCATCACCTGATGCCATGTTGAAATGTGTAGCGGCTGGAATTGCTTTGTATGGTACCGCCGTCGTTGACTTTGAAGTGTGCTTTGAGGTCGAAGCTCGGGCGCGGAAGACGGAACTTGCCTTCTAGAGCAAGCCTAAATTGTTCTGGGCATTTTGTACAACTGACTCTTGGAAGCTCTGAAATATTAGGCAGAGGAAATACAAGTTACGTATGCTCACATGCAATATATTACATCTGCAACGATCATATTCATGTATTCTGTTTTACTAGTGCCACGTCTTCTTGTGCCCCATAAATCTCTCCTCTGATTCATGTGTAGTTGGTAACTTGACGACCCTTGTTACACGCGAGTCTTGAAGCTAAGCTTCCTCAATACTCCATCGCTGAACATCATAATCACACATTTACCGCCATAATCCCGATACCACAAAAGAGGAATACTTGCGCTGTGCTTGACAAGATCGTCCAGGTGGTAAATTGCGCCACGAGTCGTGGAGGCGCTGAGCAATCCTGAAGGACGGAAGACGGCGGAAGTGATCTCTGGGCCTTTGATGTCGTCGAGAAAGCTGTAATGGATGACCGCGAGATCCCTTTGGGTCCAGGTTCGTTCTCATCATATATCTCTCCCCTTGCATCGTGATACTCCCTTTTCGCAAACAAGCTAACCGCCACTGCGATTCCAGGAAAGACGGCCCCGCGTTTGATCATCGATCTCCTGGACTATGACCCCAGATATCCCGTGAAAGGAGGATGGAACGTACTCGCAGATTTCCCTCCAGTATTTAGAGAAGGTCAACTATACTTGCGAAAAGATTTGAGGGCTTGTCATCATAGTCTCTGCAAGAAAGAGGCCCAAACGAACGCTCCGATTTCCAATGATCAACAGCCGGACAGAACAACGCAGTGGGTGGTGTCAACATACTGCACACGATGCCGGTATCATTTCAAGGTCTCGATAGATTTGTACCAACGCAGAAGCGGGCAAGAACCCTGCCATTTGTTAGACCCAGAGAATCCTTTGCACCACTTCCGTTTGGTGGAGTCGATCGATGGCAGGGAGTACAAGGAGAAGCATGGCCCAAACAAATATGATCTCCTCACTGAGGCTCATAGATTCGTTTGTACTGGTTCGAAGTGTCCAGCTGTTTTGGAAATCCGAGTCTCGCCTCCTAGATTGCCTAAGAATGTGACAGCTTCGATCATGGACCCCGCCATCGTCTACACGCGAGGGCAAAGAGAAATCAAGAATCAGCCTGAGAGATACGCCGGACAGACACCAGTGACACCTTCTTCAGCAATCGGATACCTTCGACAGTATCTCAGCGATGCAAAGACAACAAGAGATACCGGTGAAGTGAAGAAAATCGCGCGGCGAAACAAAAAATATATGCTTGCCTTTGCGGACGAATGTGACGCGCTATTCAACTATCTCGATTTCAGACCAATAGAAGAGCCAGGTGCCGAACCGGGGGTAAGTCGTTCAGTTTCAAACTTCTTGGATTCACCTGGACATCCTTACTAACTTTATTTTTCAAGGAGGAAGCTGCATACTTCTGGCAACTTCCCACCATCACAGACTCGAATCGCCACTTCCTTGAAGACGTTGTCATTGAACTTGATATGATACTTCAAGGAAGACCACAATCCGAGAAACAAGCATCCAATATCACCAGATATCAAGCCATCCAACCCTTGCCTGCGTTGAAGGATATTGAACGAAGTCTTGGCTATTACGACTATCCAAAGAGATCAAGGACAGTCGATCTTTCCGCAGAAGAACATCCGCACTACCAGAGCTTGGGAGCGGTTGACTGCTTTACGGATACCTTCTTAGAATGGGCTTATGATCGACAACGGCAGTGCGATCCTTTCAATAAGCCCTACTACTTGGACTGTCTGACCGATATTGCCAAAGGTCGCGATAGCTCTGACCTTCAGATGAGAGTAGTCATGGCTGAGTCCGCAAATGAATATGGCCTGAAAACCATCGAAAGTTCATATAAGTTCTTCGGTCTCGACGCAGATACTCGGGAGGGAGATGACCATATCATGGGACTGTATAAATCTCGAATCGAATCAGCGCCACGACAAAAAGATGAAGCTCGGCAATGTCTTCTCGTCATTGCTAAGCATAGAGATAGTGAAAAGATCGAAGCGCTTGCCAACGACAGAACAATGTCTTTCGAGGAAGCTCTTGACTTTCTAAATGTCAATAAGGAGACAGCATCAGACAGCATCGAAGCAGCCGCTGTGGCAGTGGTGAGTACTTTTGTGATTTTATTTCACTTTCGAATTGAAGCTGGCGTACGCGTCTTATTCAGTTTAAATCGCATTATTGCGCCTCTTGTTGCGTCTGTAAATCGTTCTGCATTAAATTTGTTCATTGTTTTTCAAACTAACTTGTGACCACAGTCTCTTGATGGGGATAAATCGAGAGTGGCCAAGGCACTTCAAGTCATTGCGAAACACCGCGGCGGCGACTTCACTCTGTCAAGAGCTGCAGCCCAAATGGAGAATGGAGGTGTTGGGTCTGATCTGGACATCGGTGATGCGTACAGTCGACTTCAGATCAACAACAGGACTGTGCCAGACGAGACGATCTTCGCCTATTATCAAAGTCTCACACAAGGTGCATGCGCGCCGGGTTCAAAAGATAGCTACACCCAGGCATTACGAACCATTGCTTTAGAGCGATCAAGTGACTTTCTGCTACGAAAGATTGAGGACCCGAATGCCGATGTCCAAGCCAGCACAGCCGAACCCGTCGGTCTTGACAATATTGGCAATACCTGTTATCTGAACAGTTTGCTCCAGTACTACTATACTGTCAAACCTGTCAGAGATATGGTCATTGACTTCGAAAATTATCGAATGCCGCTGACAGTGGAAAACATCAAGAACAAGAGGGTTGGAGGACGCATTGTTGCCAAGTCAGAGATTGAGAAAGCTCAGAAGTGTAAGTGCTCGAGTCAGATACTGATGTATATTCGCTAATGATGTAGTTGTCGCCGAACTACATAACCTGTTCGAGAATCTCAAGACAGCATCCTCAAGATCCGTCAAGCCAACGAGAGAACTGGCCGAGTTGACAATATTCAGCTCATTAACCGAGGCCAATTTCCGTCGAGCCTCGATCAGTAGTCCATCTGGTCCTCCAAATATCGACTCGATCATGAACATGGATAGTCCTATCATCGGTCCGCAATGGCCTCCTCCAAGAGAAGCATCCCAAACATCTTCAATGACAGCCGAAGATGATATCGAAATGGTTGATCGTCCTGGCGAGAAGCAAAATGAGGCGTCCGACGACAGCAGCGAAGCAACTCTCGTTGACATGGATCAACTGCCAAGCTACGACGAAGTCGCGGGCGACAACAAGGACAAGAACACGTTATCTGACGAAAAGAAGAACCAAAGTACGAACCACACTGCGGATTTAGCAGAGCTAGAAGGGGACGCTGTAATGGTCAACGGTGAAACCTCGCCTGTTGAAAGCCCACAAACTATGACGGCCCCTGAAAAGCCACCTCCGATTCCTCCCCGTAACAAATCTGGTCTGGTTATATCAACAACCGAAAGCAAAGATCTTATACCTGATGATGATTTATGGAGATTTGGTACCCAACAAGATGTCACCGAAGTCATAGGAAATGTTACTTTCCGCATGCAGTGTGCAATCAAGCCGACGAGCATCGAGGAAGACTCAGGTGAACAGATTGATATCATCAGAGATACCTTCTTTGGTTCCAGCACAACCTATACCCAAAAGGCTCAGAGTCTGGAGAAGAAAGTCGAAGCTTGGCCAACAATCATCGTGTACCCAGGCAAAGGTGTTATCCGGGATATATACGAGGCTATTGACGTCGTTTTCGACGAGCAGAGAGTTGAGGTTGACAACACCGTTTGTCCTCAATATTCGTGCATCAGTAAGCTGCCACCTGTTCTGCAGATCCAGATCCAGCGCACCGATTACGACAAAGACTCGCAACGATCATCAAAGAACCGGACTGCAGTAACCTTTCCAGAAACAATCTATCTGGACAGGTACGTCGATACTGGCGATCCAAACTCTATGGTCATGAAGCGACGAAGAGAAACATGGAGATGGAAGGAGAAATTACGAAAACTTGAAGCTAGGCAGGAGGCTTTAAAGAATGCCGCAGATGAGATCCCCATTCCAGAGGCTTTACTTGCCACCAAAGACCTTGTCAACACTCTTCAAGAAGCGGAGGTTGAGGATATTGAGATATTTCCTTCCCTTCCCGAGTTACTGGACGAGCGATTGTCTGAAGTTACCGCAGAACTTGAGAACATCAGTGGCCAGATCCAAGCACTCAAGCAGAGTCTTCGTGATCAGTTCACAGACATGCGACAGTACGAATACAAACTGCACTCAGTCTTCATCCATCGTGGTGAGGCTGGAGGTGGTCATTACTGGGTCTATATCTACGACTTCGAACATGACATCTGGCGAGAGTATAACGATGAATACGTCACCGAGGTCAAGGATAGAAGACGAATTTTCGATCAGCAAGGTGGAGCTGCAGGAGGCACACCCTACTATCTGGTCTACGTCCGTAGTTCAGACAAGCAGGACCTGGTCGACGCTGTATGCAGAGATGTCCAGGAGATCCAGATGACCGACCTGACGGAAACACGAAGTGACATTAACATGGTCAATGGAGCAGACTTTCCTACAGGGGATGTCGAGCATATTGAGCGTGCGAATCCGAGACCTTTAAGGCCTAAGCCAGTCTCAAATACTATTGGCGGGTCATGGGACGATCCTGAATGGCTCGATAACCAACCAGCAGGAGCTCCTCTTGATGCGAATGGGCGACAATGGGGTTAACCTGTGATGCACGATGGGTTGTATTTCTATGATGTACGGGAGCGGCTCCCTGTTTTTATGAATGATTACTAGCTTTGAATTACGAGACTGCAGGCATGTCATGCATTTGATCATCGGGCGAAGCGGAAATGATATCCTTCTGGTATGCATTTTTGAAAGATAAACATGAAAGGCATGGCGACGGGTCGTTTTCGAATTCTTGTGCATGGAGGTTAGCAATACGGATGGGAGCAATGGGAGCTTGTGCTATAGATGTGTGATTATCTCTCAATGCGAAAATGATTTTGCATTTTGAACTCTGCTGATGATTTCTCGTCGTGATTCTTTGTGCTTTGCTTAATGTTCGCTTTGAGTTCGAGTGAACCCCTTGAAATTTTCGCTTAGCGATGTAAACAAACCGCAAAAAAGTAACAAAAGCATACAATTCAAAACCAGCTATTAAAGTAAGCATCATCTGTGGAAAAAAAGTTTCAAGAAGCAAAAACTCGGACCTCACCATCTCGAGATGGGGAGATCGTAGAAAACTTGCTCGGTGTCGATTGCAGTTTTTAAAGTCGCGATTCGTTCGTTCGTATGCGGGCCAGGCGATTTTATTCCCTTTTTCCACCTCTTAACCCACTCTTGACCTGAACCACTGACCTAAGTGGAATGCTGAGATGGGCTGTGATAGAACTTTTGCTTATTTAAAACTATATGGATAGTTGGTGGGAAAGGTTCGCTTAGGGGTCGTGAAGCGAGGGGTGGCTACGTAGGTAGGTTTGAGTTTTGGTTGAGGTGTGGGGTTAGAGGTTAGAGAAATCATTGAGAGCTTCTTGGAGTTTTAGAGCTTTCTGTGAGGTGGTCTTAAATCAGGTCGGGTTATAGAGAAGGTGTTTATGCGGCTTTGCGCCTTTCAAGGTGTGGGATATTGTGCTGTTTCAATAGCAGAGCATAGGTCTTGTGCGAGCTTTTCTCTAAATGTTTACAATTCTCATTCTCAACAGTTATCTCCCTGTGTAGGCTTCGATTATTTCCTTAATTGATGTTTGGATTTGACTCGCGTGGGAGTGAACATCAGATGCGAGGTGGATCATTGCGTCTGAATGAACATTTGGCTTGATATCGTACAATATACTGATCCTATCTATGTCTAGCTCGTTATAAAACAATCACTATGATCCAAAAACGAGTTCGTATTTATTCGTGCACTTCTTAGCTCGAAGCTTCTGATTCACTCTAATGTTCTTGCTATAAAAGCTTCCTCCAGCCTTCGAGTTCTTCCAAAGACATCCACCCTTCAGCCAATACCTTCACATATTTTGAACTTCAAGGTCTTTCCTGCAAGTGCAACTATATAGTCCTTTGGGTAAAGATCGATTCTAATCAAAGTCTTTCACAGAGAATGACTGGCACCGAAAACGCATCCGAGTTCGGCCAGTAAGCATACAATGTCCCACAGCTTGACAATCAGCGTTACTAATTTTAAGCAGTGAACTCGGAATAGAGATGGTGGACATTCTCGTCGGACCCGAACAAGAGCTATTCAGAGTTCATCTCAAAATATTGCCCAAGAAAGTCGCGTACTTTCAGAAGATGTTTTCTAGCGGATTCAAGGAAGCCGTCGAGCGCAAAGCATATCTACCGGAGGATAGCCCGGAAGCCTTCCACCTCTTTCTTGAATGGCTTTACATTGAAAATTTTCGAACAAGCGATAAGGCGGACGGTAAAGACGGACTTCGTGTCAAGGTGTACTGTCTGGCAGAGAAGATCTGTCAGCCGGATCTAATGGATTACACCATTTCCTCTATCATATCCAATCTAGACAGGGACGGCCGCATCCTGTTGACATCAACCATGCTCTCTGCATACAAGTCTTCAGACCCGGACTCTAAGCTTCGCAAATTCGTTGCCCGGTGCTTTTTCTACGCACTCTATTCGGACCCGAACTCTAACGGGGATTGGAACATCGAAGAGCTGTCTGAGGCTATGAACGCAAGTCAGGACCTATGCAGAGATGCATTGACCCTTGTACGCGATCTATTGCAGTATGGTGGAAGCAGGGTTGACCCTCGAAGACTGGCCAAATGTACATTTCATACTCACGAGAAAGGTGCAGCTTGTTCATACAAGGGCGATGTGCCGTGAAGGAAGATCATTAGCATAGGCAGCTCATCTTATGACATTACTCGCGAGACGTTACTCCAAATCAAAACTCTTCAATCTTAACTAACCCTTCTGGGACCACCGTGAGAGGAACATTTCCAAGATCAATCACATCTGTTCAATCACACTGCACTAAATGACTCTCAATTTTCCAAAGGTGAGAGAAATGCATGAGTTATGAATCAAGACCGCCGAAAAAGTTTGAATACAAAAAATACCAACTGAACACCAGCCATGAATTCACTCAAGCCCGTACTTTTAACATCGGAATGCCATGTCAACAATTAATAGTGCCCATCTAGTCCTTCAAGGAACGTCCTCCCCGAATTTACAAGCGACATCCTCACTATACCCCCTCTAAACTGAATAATGACTCAAAAAAGCATCGAAACCACAAAGACAAAAACAAAAACACCACTCAACGACTCAAAACTAACGCGTCGATTTTTCAACAACAAATTCACCTCACCTTAACCTGCAACCAGCTAACCAGCCAACCAATCAGAACGCCACGAAGCGAAACCATCATATAGACTCAAATAAGCATTTTCTCCCTCGGAGTCCGGTAAGACTTTAAAGTTCCTCGAGTCCCAAAGACGTATTAAATTACGTTTGCTCACTGGCCCCCTTCGGCTGCGGGAAAACCCAGCAGGTCGGCCGGAAAGAGTTTTGCTGTTCTCGTTCTTGGTTTTTTTAAAAAAAAATTTCTTTACAGACTTGTTTTTGAGATGAGGTTTTTTGTTGTGGTTTTTCTTGCTCGCTTGAGATCGATAGATAGAAGGTATTCACTTCTGGGCTGGTTCAGGCATTCGACTTCAATCAGAACTAATAAGTTTGCAAAACTTACATGTCTTACATCCTCGACCCTCAAGAGTTGACTTCCTCCTGCACTGGCGGGGAAGACCGAGCCTCAAGTTTCAGCGGAAATAGAGCACAAGCAAACTTTTGAAAAATCTTCCATTATCATGAAATCATTGCTCGTAAATTTCATCCCAGTCAACTCACGCAGCTTTCCATACCTGCCCTCCTCCCTTCTGCCACAGCCACACAGCCTCAATAGCGTACACTTTACTACCTTGATGACCACCTTCAGCACCAGCGGCCTCTTCCAAAGTCTCGATAACTTTGCCCCCTTGTACACATTGCCACAAACCCTTCGTAATCTCACTATCTGCATCTCCCCATTCCCCTCTTCCTAATCGATATAGTAACCTGCCCAAAGTCTGAAACGCGACGCATCTCTGTGCTGGAAAAGCCGAGCGTGCCAGTCTCGCTAGTTCTGGGACCGTATACCCTGCAGCTTCTGGAGCTTCGCCGTGATGATGTAGGCCTTTTGTACTTGGCATGGCTCTCGATATCCGAGGAGGCAATAAACCACCTCTGAAATCAAATCTGAGAGCTGAAGCAGACAGACCCTCACTATTGGGATAGTATGGGGATTCTTGATCTGCTACAGATCCATGTGTGGGTATGGGTGCCATCCATGCAAGCTTTGAGGGATCTGCAGGTAGATTTGGGAAGTATTTGGTATGAAGATTTTCGAGGAAGGATGGGTCTGAGGGATCTAATTCTGGAGCTGCTGGAGCAGATGGGAAGTGTATAGATGGTTGATCGGGAACCGAAGATAGAGGTTCGGATGCAGGCTTCAGGTCAATAGGCGTGGCAGGCTCCTTGTCGTCTTCGAAAGTGACCGACTTTGATGCCACAATCCGCTTTGCAGTAGGTGTTGGTGTCGGTACCCCATCTTGTGAAATTGCAGCTTTTTCCGATATGTCTTCGGTCTTGGCAGTATTTTCACTTGGTGGGTAGAGTCCAGTATCGCCACGACCTTCATCCAGGTTTGCTCGCTTTAGTAATCTCTCGATCAAAGATGGATCCAATCCTGCCAGAAGCTCTGCCCTCTCCTGTTCTATCTCTGCAGTCGACATTGCTGCCAGCCTTTGATTATTTTCTTCGTCGATCCGCCGTCTCTCGCTCTCGTCAAAACTGGAGTTGTCCTGTATTAGTGAAGAGGCGTTAGCTGGCTGAGGCGCCTGCGGCCTAGGAGCAGAAGGACGGCTGGGATCTGCCGGTACAGGCTGTACAGGTCCAGCTCCAGCTCTTTGCTGCTTAAATGCAGATATCTTGGTCCTCTTCTTATGTTCAGGAAAGCCAGTTGGAGTGGTCTTCATTTTGGGTGCCGTAGGAGGGGCTGTCGAGCGCTCTTTGATGTCGCCTACGAAGGCCGACATAAGAGGAGGTACCGCATACGACGGAGCAGTAGAGCCTGGGCCCGCATTGTCCTCGTCGTCTGAAAGATTCAGCTCAAATCGTTGTCCTCGCAAATCCATGACTGCGGATGATCTGCGATGGCCTTTCAAAAATTTAAGGTTGACATCAGCGAGCTAGTCAGCGCACGGACCATGTTTTAGACGAGTGTAGCCGTAGCCTTGCATACGCATAAGCTCCACATTCTATCTATGGATTTTGAGCATTTGCAGTTGTCGTTTTACAGTTTGCAAAAAAAAGACGCAACCTGAAGAGCAAATATTGTAATCATATTTCACTGACGATTGTTTGTAATTCAATTGAGATGCAGAGTTGTGCAGTGTCTTTTTGTCGACTCTTGTGCCTGGGGAGCGACATGGGATCAAGACGACATGGATGATGGCAGATTGCCGATAAGTCGAGGCTGAGAGTTTCTTGCAGCTCTAATTATTTCTCCGGCAGTCTCCTCCTGTCCCCTCACTGGCCAGAGCTAAGCTGTCATCAGCCATCAGCCTGCCTACCCTGCGCTGCCCCATGAATCGCCGAACCTTTACCTTTCACCCTTTCCCGCAAAGCAGCATGCACATCACCCTTACCTTTCTTTGCCTGGACCCGAGTGGTTTTCCTCGGGCACTCAATAATCTGTCCCAGACATCATGCCCCTTGGTCAAACAGCTGGTCAATCCACATCCCACCCCAAAGCCACATCAGAGTGTAGCCACATGCTGGCTGGCTGCAAGTCAGTCACTCACCTCATCTGCTCACTCACCCTCGCCCTGATGAGGTCCTCCTGTCCTGCTCCTGCTCCTGCTCCTGCTTTCCCATATGGATCATTCCTTCCCCCCGGCTCCGAGCACTTGCCCTCGCAGCAGCAGCAGCAGTGCTCGTTTCTGCTGCTCGTCTCTTCTGCCCAGGCGTATGTAGGTAGTAGAAATTATTAGTCGCTTGTCTTCCGTAGTCCCAAAATGCCAATCCCGCCAGTCCATCAATCTTTTTTATGAGGCCCCAAACACCCTCCATATTTCGTCTTCCACGCACTTCCCTCTTTCTAACCCAACAACCTCACACTTCCCCAATACTGCAGAACGATATCTTCATCGATATCTTCTGGCCCGCCATCGATCACGACCCCTAATTACGTGCATAAGAATCCGTTACATTGACTGCTTTCGTGCGCCCTGCCTTTGGCCCGTTACCTGCCTCGACTTGTCCACTACTGCCAGATTTCGAATTTCGCGTCGTCGTGTCAGTTTTGAAGCTATTCACACCTCGTGGTGACACTCCGTTTGTCGTCACGTTTCAACCTCTCCCAAGCACAACGCAGGTACAGCTTCGACTGCACGATTCGATACTTCTCGCAGGTCTCTCCCATACGCGTCAGGGAAAATCGGATGCTGAAGCTCCATCGAAATTGAAGTCATTATGGCGACTTCTGAGCGGGTTCGCAACCAGGACGGGGCTCGAGGAGTTTCACCAGGCAGCTCGGCCAGTGGACTTTCGTCACCGCCACGATCAAGTCCGGAGGCTGGATCACCGTCTGCGCAATTTGCCAACGATTCTCATGCCGGCCAGAATAACAATAATGCCATGAGCAGCAGCATCACGGTCAATCCGGCTGGAGGTTTGCCAAACTCGGTAGAGAAGCCGCCTCGGAAGAAGCCCGGCAGGAAACCCGGATTTGGTGCCAACAAGCCGAAAATCAACGCAGACAGCTCTGCAACCAACACCGATGCCCCCAAAGTCAGAAAAACTCGCAAACCCAGAGATCCAAATGCACCGACTGTGAGACGAAGAAAGAATGCAAGTCTCGAAAATTCTACGCCAGCCGAGATCCAACCTGCGGTGGCTCCAGGACCACCCCGCCAACCACCCTACGTCGAAGCGAGCCAGAACTTTCATGTTCCTTCCCCAGTCGCAACTGCCTCCACGTCCCAAAAAGGCAAAAATGAAGACATTCCGAACTCCACCCAAAGACCTATCCAGTCTTTCTTCAATTCTGCACCACCGCCACCACCTCCACAACAAATCCAACCCCAACAATCCCAACCGCAGCAACAACAGCAGCAGCCTACCATGCGTACCAGCGGTCAAAACTATGATCCTATTCGATCGAACTACGATCCCGTGCGCGAGACGGTTATTAGTCACAACCCCTACAGCAACTCACAAGGTTCTCCGAGTCATCCACATTCGATGAATCGAGCCAGTGCATCGCCTTCAATCTCCAGTCTGGTTGATCCTCCAAACCAAGCTTTGGCGTCGCCGTCCATTGCAACTCAGTCATTCTTCAACCAGCAGCAACAGGCCAGACTGCATCGAGATGAGGGTCACACATCTGTTCCACCATCTCCTACCGTGAATAGACTGGCTCCTGCGGTACCCATCGAGAATGGCCATTCTAAGCCACCCACCCCTGCATCGATGCAACGCAAGAATTCTGAGCATATGGCATCTGCTCCTGGCCCATCAACGATCTCCAAAAAGGCTCCTGGTCCTGGAAGTACAGCCACCTCATCGGCTGCTGCCTCACCAAAACCGCCCAAGCACAAGGAGCCAAAGGGTGATATCTTTCCAGCCCCACCTCCGCTTCCTGGCTCTGGCCTTATGCAAATTGGTGGCGGTGGACCAAATGATGGCACAGAATATAGTGCACCTACGGTTATTCTTAAGATTCCAATGAATGGAGAGGTCAACAAGTACATCAACTTCACTCGCTTGGCCGAAGAACAATACGGTTGGGACGCTCTTCATCCTAGACTTGCGGCTCAGCGTGACCGACTTGCTAGAGTTGCTGCTGCAGGTGCTGCTTTGGAGCGAAATGGCTCAAACAAAGATAGCGGTGACGAGATGTCACTCGATTCAGAGGGCGAAGGTGACAATAGCAACATCGAGATGGGAGGTATGAGCGATGGTCGCACGGGTACAGACGGTGGAGCGAAGAAGATCCCTCGTAAGAGGAAGATGAAAGAGGATGAATATGACAAGGATGATGGATTCGTCGACGATTCTGAGCTTCTTTGGGAGGAGCAAGCTGCTGCGGCCAATGATGGCTTCTTTGTATATTCTGGCCCTCTTGTACCAGAGGGTGAGAAGCCAGCACTTGAATCCAGGTATGTGGAATCACTCATCCTTTTCAAGTCATTGACTAACATAAAACAGAGGCGATGGTCCTCCAAAGCGCGGCCGTGGACGTGGCAGCCGTGGTGGATCTTCTCGATCTTCTGGTCGTGGTGGCACTACTGCTGCTCAAGAAGCAAGAGCTAGACAAGGCCTGCCACTATCAGGACCTGGTTCTAGAGGCGGTTCTACTACGCGAAAACCCCGAATCACCAAGGCCGATCGAGCTCGTATGGAGCAAGAGAAACTTGATAGAGAGAAGATGGGATCCATGGCTTCGATGCCTAGTAACTACGGTGGTATGGCTCAATTGGCCAGTGCTCCTGTTCTAGGAAGCACACCTATGGTCTTCAATCAATGAGGCATTTCCGAGATATACTTTGGATTTGGGTTGTGAAAATATTGTTCTGTAAGACTTATCGGCGTTTTGAGGGGAAAGACAAATCACACAGTTTATGCAGCCATTGGAGCCGAGGCGCCCAATGAAATGTACAAAAATAATTGCTTTTGCTGCATTGCGAGGAAGGGGTCCTGTACAGATTCAGAAGCATCAAAATGGAAATTGCTTTGCCATAATAATTGCCGAGTTTCTTGCTGTGAAAATGAGTGAGATATTGTGAATTTGCATCCAGAAACATCAGAAATACAAAAGATAACATGGCATTAATTGACGGCGAAGAATACCTCCAACCTTCAAGTGAATCACTCAATACAACTTTTCAACCTGTAAATTCGCCTATCAATTTCCTCCTATGAGCACACTACAGTACTAAAATCCATCACCCCTCTGCACGCCGCTTTTACCCCACCTCCAGACTCACAAAAGCAGCCTCCTCCACCCGTCACCTCCAAGCTCCCAAAAATCCAAAGCTTTCAAAAAGGTCATTCCCCACTTCCTGGAAATCCACACCTTGCAGAACGCCCATCTCGCAATGGCAACCTCGGAGAAGAAGAAAGAGAGGCCGAGTGCTCTGAGATCCATTATTGCGGGGAGTACGGCTGGTGCGGTGGAAATTGGTTCGTTTTGCCCTTGCCCCTCTACCTACCTAGTTTTGAGAGTGATGGGATAGATGAATGAATGAATGAGTGCTAATTTGATGGGGATAGCTATTACTTATCCTGCTGAGTGTATGTTCATCCTATTCCAGAAGAGGGGGCCTTGGGGAAAGTGAAGTTTGAATTTAGAGGAGAGGGAAATACTGATTGATGAACGAACGATAGTTGCAAAGACCAGAACGCAATTAAACCGCAACCTCGCGGACTCGGCGAAGCTTCCCTGGCCGCCGTTTGGGAAGGCGTGGTATGCGGGCTGCACGACGCTGATTATTGGGAATTCGCTGAAGGCTGGGATTCGTATGTCGAGCTGCCTCTCTCTGGACTAGAGGGGGCATGGATGGCTAATGGGTTCACAGGATTCGTGGCGTTCGATCAGTATAAAGCGCTGTTGCAAGATGCGGATGGGAAGATCTCGGGGCCTAGGACGGTGATTGCTGGGTTTGGGGCCGGGGTTACGGAGTCGTTACTGGCTGTTACGCCGTTTGAGAGTATTAAGACGACTTTGTACGATTTTTGTTTCAGTATTTTCTACAAGGGAAAGGCTAATGGGAATAGGATCGATGACCGAAAATCGGGCAAGCCACGAATGCGAGGGTTTCTTCATGCGGTTCCGATTATAGCTCGAGAACGAGGACTCCGCGGTTTCTTCCAGGGTTTTGTGCCTACGACTGCGAGACAGGCAGCTAATTCCGCTACGAGATTCGGATCTTATACTTTCCTTCGACAGTTGGCACAATCGTATACTGCGCCGGGGGAAAAGCTAGGAACGCTGTCTACGTTTGGGATTGGGGGTGTTGCGGGACTCATCACGGTTTATGTGACGCAACCGCTGGATACGGTGAAGACGCGGATGCAGAGTATTGAGGCTAGGCATCTTTACAAGAATAGCTTTGCTTGTGCGGCGCTGATAGCGAAGAATGAGGGGATATTGACGTTCTGGAGTGGTGCGTTGCCGAGGTTGGTGAGGTTGATGCTTAGTGGGGGGATTGTATTCACGATGTATGAGAAGAGTATTGAGTTGATGGATAGGTTGGATCCGGAGAAGAAGTACATATGATCGCTCTGGGGCTGGGGATTGGGATATGCATAGAGATATGGGTGCATACAGCATGGAGTTTCGGAGTTGAGAGATAGGGACCAATAGAGTCTAGTTGTTTTACACTTCTTCAATTTGTCTGCCTGGACGCCGGTGTTTGTATGGGTACAGTAAAAGTACATATTGTAGTTCGTGAATCATTGAAATCGTAGAAATCCTTTCCATCTGTTCGTCATGCTGCCCCACCAACTCCTCTCTGGTGCTTCTTGAAGCTCCTTCATCAAGTCCTCGAAGTGAGTCGGATTGCTCGCAGGTCTCATCAAAGAGCCATCGATCGGGTACTATTGCTCATATTGTGTCAGTACATTGTCTTGACTTTAGTCCTCCTTTGTGGATGTACCTTCCGACTATATCGATTCTCCAACAAAGAATATATTGCGTTTGCTTGCTCCAATTCCATCTTCTCATCTATGGCACTATTCGCTACTGCTTGTGCAGCATTGGGAGTATTGGGTGAAGAGGCGGGGATGAATCTCCTGTCTAGACGTTTTCGCATTACATCTTGAAATTGGCAGTCGGGTCTCAAGTTGTCTTTTGGCCATCGAGAAAGTGCTCGAATATAATGCTTGTATGCTATCTTTTCGTCATTGTCAGCGTTGTACAAGGACAATTGATTGCAGAGTAATGTTCGCATACCGATTTGGACATCGTGATTCACTTTGGGATTTATTTTCAGCAAACGGTTCATCCGCTCTCAAAATAAATATTCGTGCGAGATTCACGATCCCAGATGTTGACGCATGCATAACTTTCGAACAGGGGTACGATTTCTCCATTGACGCCTAGCGCTGCGGTACAGTATTCCACACCAACCCAACATAGCCTCCTAAAACCGAAGCGTCCGACCCCGTCTATCCACGACATTCGGAGGCGTCTCCTGATTACCACACCCACCACCTACGCTCATTCAATTCCCTCCCCTTCCTTCTCTTCTCTTATTTCAGGCTCGTCTTCGAGTCGACAGCGACTGCTTTTCTTTGTTCCTGTACGCACTCCCACGATGAGCTCGCAACGTTATGAAAGGGTACGTACACCTCCGGCCAAGCCTCGCCACGCAAGCAGG
The DNA here is from genome assembly GCF_001500285.1 of Mollisia scopiformis. Lineage (NCBI taxonomy): Eukaryota > Fungi > Ascomycota > Leotiomycetes > Helotiales > Mollisiaceae > Mollisia > Mollisia scopiformis. The sequence goes on from NW_017263605.1 coordinate 168,520, forward strand.
ATTCACAACGCCGATGGAAGACATCCTAATAATTATCACCAGGTATCTGCGAACGATACAGAATCTCCTATAAGTCCTACGATACCCAACTCGCCGCCTCCGTCTTTCCGGTCCCGCGCTTCTTCACCGACTTCGAGACATAATGACGCTACGGTTGATCAGAATCTAGCGGATACCTTTGATGCCGATGGGTCTGATAGCGACGAGGAGAATGATGGAGATGACAGACAGAGATTAATGAGGGGGACTTCCTCTTCGTCGTCGGTGGAACAAGAGAGTGCTCAACCGGAGTCGACGACTCAGCCGCCTAGACCGATAATTGAGCGACGGCCAACACATTTACCGGTCTTCTCACAACCTACTCAACCAACGGGCAGAGTGTATGGCGGAGGGTCAGCATCAGATGGGGTCTTTGCAAACCTCAGTGCGAAGCCAGAGACTGGAGAAAAGCAAGAGGAACACCCACCTGTGAGATACCCCTAATTTATTTTGAGATAAGCGCCAACTAACCTATCTTCTAGACATACGAACAGGCTGCAGCAGATGCCGCACCACCTTACTGGGAAACCACTATTCTCGCACCAGGTCTGGGCGGTCCAGATGAAGTCTACGTCGAGGGTCTCCCCGTTGGATCCGTATTCTCCTTCATCTGGAACGGCATGATTTCAATGTCATTCCAACTCGTTGGTTTCCTTCTCACCTACCTCCTACATACTACACACGCAGCCAAGAATGGCTCTCGTGCCGGTCTTGGTATCACTCTTGTTCAATACGGATTCTACATGAAGGGCTCAGGGGGTGGGATGTCTCCACCCGCAAATGGACAAGATCCGAACTACACGCAACCTCCGAACCCAGATAGTCACGATTTCGACCCGAACCAGGTCAACCAAGCTGCTGCTGCTCAAGGAATGGATTCGGGATCTGGTGGGTGGAGTGATGTCGCTAGTAACGAATGGCTTGCATACATCCTCATGATCGTCGGCTGGTTCATCTTGATCCGAGCAGTGAGCGATTTCCTGAAAGCACGGAGGCACGAACAATTAGTACTCCAGAGCCCGGACAGAGGGCTACCTGTTCCTATAATCGCTACTGGAGAAGAACCCGAGACGGCTGTCTGATGGAATGGAATGGCATCGGGGCTAAGCAAATATCGATAGTGTGTGGCGTTCATATGGGATGGAGGTGCTTGTTTGTTGCCTAGGCTTGGACAGCGGGGAAATTCGGCGTTGCTGCTGCTGCTGCTGCTGCTGCTTCTGTTGCATGGAATGATGAAATGTTCAGAGGAGACCACAAATCACATCTTCGTTTTGATTTCTCTGGTCTGTGTTTCGCTGTGGTACATATTGTTGTACATTGTGGTCTCGTAATATATTCTACATTTCAGAATCAACCCCCTCCCATTCTCTCCTTATTCTCCGTAGTGTTGACAACTTTCTGGCAAATATTTACTTATCAGTCAGCCCCAGAACTGAGAAAGGATTTCGGGGCTTTTATCTCGAGGTTGCGGATGCTCACTTCGGTTGCTAAGTCGTTTTGGAATTCTGTGAGGAGAGGTGTGTCAGTTAAGTGAGAGGAGGAGGGGAGGAATACGGGTCAAGTTACTAGATGCTACTGGGGTGGGTGCTGAGTGCGAAGGTATGTGAGTGGTGCTTGCGGGGATTGCGAGGTCGATGGAGGAAAGCTTGTGTCGCCGAGGAGATCTGGGGTGGTTGTTCCTTTGACATAGCGAGAAGAGGTGGAAGGAAACTTCACCTCTTAGTGTGGATATTTTTGTATTGGGGGATATTATGATGGGTTGAATAGCTTCTTCTTGCTTCTTCTTTAGTTGTTCCTTTAGCTTATTCTCTTGAACTTTCTAGCACTTGGTTCCTCTGATTCAGAAAAAATATTCTTCATTTTCTCAGCTTCGGGTTTGATGCGCTGATGGCGCGATATGCGCTACATGCGCTACATGCGCAATTTGCGCGATTCGCGCTGTTCGCGCTGTAAGCGGGACAACTGCCTCCCTCACTCGAGGATTAGATGGAGTTGACTGAGGTTTGGACTGAGGTTGGAAGGGAATGTTGCCGATAACGATAAAGGCTGTTGTGAATTGGTAATTTGTCAGTGTGAGATGGGGAGAAGTAGGGGAAGGGTAGGGGGATTCTGGAGAGAGTGGTGGTGAGGAGAGTGAGGGATTCTTTTTAGTGTTGAGGTGGTGGGTATCTTGATTATTGACTTGAAATGATATCTAGACGATAATTCAGGAATAAAAGCAGTTTAAAATATCAATATTTCAAAGAGTGACGATGAACAAAGGTTAAATAGAAGCTTCAGATCAAGAAAAGCAAGTCCTCTTATCTGCTCTCATAACTTTGTTCTTCATCTCATAGGATGTGATAACAAGCAAGAATTGAAACGGCTGGACCTATCATATTCAGTGGGAAATATGGTATCAGATGATGATTCTTGCCAGGGAGTTTAAGGAGTGGAGAGCTTGGGATAGGGAGCTTGGAAATCTTAGGTCATGGCTTGGCAGGCGGGAAATTTTGGGGACAAAACCACTGAGAAGACACCATAGCGAAGGTCCTTAAACTTAATACCGAAGTATGGCTGAAATGGTCTGTTCTTCGGAGACGAGAGTCAGCTGCTTTGATGAAGATGGTATAGGTGCTAGCTAACGGACTCTAAGTTGATATAGACAAGGAGTATTTTCTGACACTCTCAATGCTAGGATAAGGACATGGAAATGAGCTTTGTAGTAGCTTGTAGCAATAGTTGTTCTAGGACTTCAACGCATTTAGGTTCTCAAGTTCGGTTTGACTTCTCGAGAAATAAGCGAGGTGAAAGGAGGTAAGCGAGAATCCACTCTTATTCTTCACTTGATCAATTTAGCAGCATGTAACACTTTCTCGTGCTTTCAATAGATAGTGATCTGAGTAATTTGTCTGAACACTCTGAAGAATTCTCAAGCAAGCCATTACATTGGTTATTCCGTCAGTATTTCATTGCCATGCACATGTCGCCTTGAGCAACATGAGAATAAGAGAGTCGAATCAGAGTTTCAACTACAGATCTGCTTCAGAAACATGTTCCCCTAGAAAGAAGTGGATGCCCCTTACGAAAACGAGAAGGGTGGCCGGCTGCATCTACTTCTATTTGTTCTAAGAACGCCTTGAAACCCTTCTCTGGATCCGCATACGCGCACTCCTCGTTATCGTGATGATGGAATGAGCAACTGTCCAGAAGGAATGGAGATTTTTCAGACATAGACTCCGAGTTCTTGGCCCTGAATAATGTGATCATATCCATCCTCAAGTCTTCGACGGTTTCCATGACCTTAGCCATATCATACATCGAAAAGTCTTCATCGTCCTCCTTGTATAGTGCGTGAATGTAGACTCGACACATCCATGCGCGAAGCAGGGAAGCTTCTCTCGTGTTGTTGTACGCAAACTCCACCAGACAGGCCGAAGGGAGGAACTCGTGAATACGGCAGATTCTGATGATGGAGGAGATGACGCAATTCATCAAATGGTCGTTGAAAATCTTCTCTCCGAAGGCATAGAGCTCAATGCGTTGACGAAGCAGAGCCTGGTTTTTCGTGGTCTGTTTATCCAGGTGTTTGAGATCATCTCCATACAGCCACTTCAAGAAGAGACTGAAAGTAGTTGGGGAATCTTCTGGCATGTGGATGGTACGCTCGATAGCTTCCTTGTACTTTCCGTCGAGCATGCTGCGGAAGTATCCGGACTTCGTGGAGAGAAGCTTCTCATGGACTCGGAAATGGATAGGCTTAGGTCCAACGAAGATATCGATCATGTCGAGGCCAAGTTCGCTGGTAGTTTATTAGCACAGGGCAATATGGTTTCAAAACTAGGGGACTTACTTCTCAAACTCAGGAGCTTCATCTTTAGCGAAGATAAAGGTCAGGTCGATGCTACTTTCGCTGGTAGTTTGTTAGCACAGTGCAATATGGCTTTCGGAAGTAGGAGACTTACTCCACTAATTCAGGAGCTTCTTCTTCAACGGAAACACCTTGATTATCTCCAGCCTGCTTGATATATTCTTAGTCCTGGTCTCGATCTTGATCTGAAATCGAAAGATTTTAGCTTACCTCTGAGCCGAACGCGGGGACTGAAGAATCCTCTTCCACTCCCGGACTGATCTGCGATTATTAATGATAAAATTCCCACAAGTTGCAGCTATTCTAGACGTACCAGGTCGCGGTTATCGGGATCCATCTTGTCGATCTGTGGAGATGTTGTGGAAGGGAGGAAGGAAAGATTGAAGGTCGCGATCGGTAAAGCAATCGTGAGATATGAACAGGAATATCTGTAAACCCGGTTGCCGATGCTAAGGAAAGAACACTAGCCATTCTTTAAGTTATTGAATAATCGATAAGAAGTGGATGTCTGAGGTCTTCTGTAGTTACTTTCATCTCCTGTTACTTTCCTTCATCTGTACGCCGATTCACGCTTTGCATGTCTTACGATATGAACAGGAACATGTGTAACGCAGGTATCGGGTTCTAGGAAGCCAACGCTGCTCATTTCGTAGCTACTGAATTTATAGACAAGATGTGGATGTCCAATGCCGTTAGTTAACTCTTTTTTTCTCTCCCGCCTCTTTCCTTTTTGTGCACACCGATTTGTGCTTTACAAGTCTAGCAAATTGGGTCATACAAAACAGATACAGAGTGAAAGACAAGATATAACTATAATACAAGGTACACACATTGAGGTTCCACCGTGTTTCTCACTCTACTCATGAGAGCTTTAGACAACGAAAGACTAGCCATCTCAAGAATTCTTCGCCATTCAGTCCCTATGCTTTTAACTGTTGCATGAAAGATAGCATTACTCATATCAAACTAAACCGGCAACATGAGAGAGTCTAAGGTTACATACTTGAAATATGCCTAGGTCATAGGAGAAGTAGCAGACACGGTTCTCAAGATGGAAGGACAAAGATTAATCATTTTTGATAAAGATGACCATGCAGATGTTCATGACGACACAGTACGTCCGATCTGGAGTGATGTTCAACGTATCCATGGGCTTCATCTCCTTTCCCTACAAAGGCCATGGGAGTTCGTTTCTCTCATATCATGCTTCAAAATCACACTAGTGATTCAAGCTTGCAGAGTATACCTGCAGCTCAAAGACTACAAGTGCAAAATTGTGACTTTAATGACGAGTACGAAAACTAGCTGAAAGACAAAGCCCATTGGCATGTTCTTTTTGCTACTCATAAATGTCAAAAAAGAAGCAGCACATCATCTGTCGTCCATCATTCAGGGGGAAGCTCTTCTAAGCGACAAGGCTGCAGATTGCCACCCCCGCCTCAACCCCACTTTAAAAGATAAACACTCATATAACTTCACACACTCACCACACGCAAACAAATACCAAACTCTTCAAAACTTCTCCAATAAAAGAACCCAAATTATCAAACAACACAAATAAACAATCCACCACACTGAATTCCCTACGAAATCTAATCCGCGCCTTCAGCGCCCCAACCCTCACCATGGCGTGGCGCTGCTCAGGAGCCACCAACGCAGAATTAATCCAAAACCTCTTCGCCGCCTCCCTAATCACCAGCCCCGCCGTAAAAGAAGCCATGATGAAGGTATCCCTCCTTCCATCTCTCCCCTTCTCCCAAACAAACACTAACTAAAACCACCCCCCCAGGTCGACCGCGCCCACTACTGCCCCGTCCCCTCCCACGCCTACGAAGACTCCCCCCAATCCATCGGCCACGCCGCCACCATCTCCGCACCACACATGCACGCCCACGCCGCGGAATCCCTCCTCCCCTTCCTCTCGCGGCCCAACGCGCGGATCCTAGACATCGGGTCCGGGTCCGGGTACCTAACCGCTGTTCTCGCCGAGCTTGTTTCCGGACCAAACAGCCGTGTCGTGGGACTGGAGCATATCCCGCAACTAAGAGATATGGCGGAGACGAATATGCGCAAGGGCGAGAGGGGGACGGAGATGTTGGAGAAAGGGAAGGTGAGGTTCGTGGTGGGGGATGGGAGGAAGGGGTTTAATGATGAGGGAGGGGAGGGCTGGGATGCGATCCATGTGGGAGCGGCGGCTGTGGAGGTGCATGGGGAGTTGGTGGAGCAGTTGAGGTGTCCCGGGCGGATATTCATTCCGGTTGAGGATGAGAGGGGGGAGCAGTTTGTGTGGACGGTGGATAAGGATGTGGAGGGGACGGTTACGAAGAAGAGGTTGTTTGGGGTTAGGTATGTGCCTTTGACGGATGCTCCGAGGCCGTGAGAGGGAGAGGAATGGGACGGACACTTTTGGATGTCATGGAGAGTGGAATTAGCGTTGATTTTGCATTTTCAGGTCTCGATCTTTAGGACGAGTGGCGCGCACCATATACCATATTGATTTTCCAGAATGTCCCAATTTGTATACTTCAAGAACCTGACTCCAAAGATTTTCCATACCAATTTTTCTCCTAATCCCGCTATTATATGCTGTACCTGTACCAAGGTGGGTATTCCCCTGAAATTCTGCTCGCGATATCAAAACTCCGAGGAGTAGTAACGTTGATGTGGTTCGGGTGGTTCGTGTGTTACATCCCAATCTGTGGGAAAGTCATTAGTCCTTTTCTAGCCTCCGTGTAAATCTCATCTCTGAACAATCACCAAGGATTTAAAAGAAAATGGTATTGATACTTACTCCAATCATTTGTCTCGTCCCTCGGAACATCGACCAGACTCCACGCCCTTCTCCTAGTCTCAACACCTATTGGTATGCTACCCGGGACAAATATCCTCCTAAAACTAAAAAACTCACTTTCCGACGATTTCAAAGTGATATAAGTAAAGTTTGAAGGTAAGTTCTGGAAGTGCATGAAATCCTCATGAGCAGAGAAGAGAGTAGATGCTAGGGAAGATGCAACAGATTTGGGGACGGGGCAGTCGAATCGAAGGAGTAGGCGACGGAGACAAGGGAGATTGACGAGGCTGGTGCGGAGGAGGGCCTGTGTGGTGTTAGCATGGTGGAACGATGATATGAGAGATGGGAGATTTGAGAACGACGATCTTCTGGCAATGAGTGCCTGAAAGTCAATTCGACATTGCAGTAGTGTATTGTTGCCAGCTTGTGTTGGACATCATACGATATCCTCGAGCTGAAGATTGGAATAACATGAATCTGTACGAAGCTGGTGTTTGAAGATGTGCTTACCCATTGTCTGTGTTCTACTGGTCCAATCAAACCATAAACAGTTCCATTAGGACCTACTGTCAGAAACAAAGATAACTCTTCCAACTTCGCATACGTCCTGTCATTCTCTTGAAAACGGAACAGACTTTCGAGGGCCGATGGCATCTCTAGATGCATTTTGACCCAATCCGTCCCGAGCGTTTTGAGTAATGCTAGTCCCGGCTCGACCGGCATCATTTGATATTGTGGACCAAGATGGAGTTTCCGTGCTTGGGAATGAGTACGACGAATTTGAATCTCGACAAGATTGCTTGAAGAAGAGTGTAACGTCTGTATTATATCCGAGATGTCATCGTTGAGAATGTCGACAACCAAACGTCTCAGGCTTGTACATGGGTAGAAGGCCTCTGAATCTATTGTGAAGGTGGTGTGCACACCATCACCGTTAATCAATTGTAGGACTTGCAGCTTCTCCAATCTTGTGAGAGGCGAAATATCACGGATCGCCTGCTCGACTGGAAGTGGTGACCCCGGAAGTCCTCCAAGTCCTAGACATAGTTCCTCTAGCTCTAGCTGAGACTCGTCTGCCACTCTCAACTTCTGCATCTCATCGATGATTTCCTTAATAAGGAGCTTGTTGTTGGTACCGTCGCCAAGTCCAGGCATTCCGAATCTCATGATGAAGTCACACATGTGCATACCTAAACCAAGGATCTTGAGTTGGGGTGAGGCAATTAGAACTCTTGCAATATCGCGCGCTAACCGGCTCATGGGATCACAAAGACCGAAGAGTTTGAGGGACCTTAGATTCTGGAAGTAAGGGAGGTCGGGCCAAGTAAACTGGTTTTGGACTGGGTCTTGATGGCTCATGGGAGATGTATTGATATCAATGACGTGAAGTTCAAGGTCTCTGAGGGTCCTGGTCGGCAAGAGGTTGAGCGCTGAGCAGACGTAAGGCGCCTTTGTGTCATTGAAGCTGTTTCCACGTCAGTGAACGAATCTGTTCGAAAGATTCTGCTAGAAACTCCTTGACAGTAGTTCATCTCCACATGGCCAAACGACAAGAGACTAGAAAAGAGATTTCCCTAGAAATTAGAAGACTGTAGTTCATTATTGTACTTTCAGCCAAACCAACATATGGATTCTGGCCGCGAAAGACGATATCTTTCCAATGTTGCGACATCTTATTCCTGGGAACCATGAGGTCATACACGTTGAGAGATATCTGTCAAAGGAACTTGCACCTTACTTACTCGGCTGAGAAAGACACAATATTTGACATGGATGAGAGGTATCTCGACATAATAATATCGTTCCCCGTGTGAACAGAGATCTCAAAATGCTTCGTAAAGAGAAATCGATCGTTGAGATAAGCAATTCTCAGTCTTCTCAAGGCCCGCGTTGGATCGTGTTCAGATTTTTCATCCGGGTTAGGTGGACCTGTGCGAAGATTCAAGTGTTTATACAGGTACGGCGTAAATATTCGATAGAACTCCTTCGAGACAAGACAGCAATTTGCTATCGTTGATGGTGACGAAATGAATTGTGCCGAGTGAAGATAGATTTCTGGTAGTAGTTCTGGTGCCATCTTGGACCCGAGTTCGCAGAAGGAAAAAGAGTACCGTTGGTGCACGAAGACTGATTATTTCGACTTGCTTCAGAGGAGCAGAACGAGGCTAGGGCTGACTGGTTGCTTGGGTCTCAATCGATCGACCAGAGCCTTGTTCAAATCTGGGGTGACCGATGCGGCACAGCACCAGAATGGGCCTGTAATCGGAAATGGATGCTCATGTAATGATAGAGAGGATCATGCTGAATGGCAGTATGACCCAGAAATGAGGTATGTGTAAAGTGAAGAAGAGAGAAGAAAATCGCGAGCACATTGAAATTCTATGCAAGCACGACCCAGATAGGCATGCTAACCGAGGAGAGTTGGAATTGATTAAGGCAGTTTACAATTCTGCAGGATGCGACGACAACAGAGTCGACCCAGAAAGAACAAAACATCGATGCGAACAACGCGAACACAAGATTCTCAGCAAATTTCCGATGGGCCAGGAGTCTACTGCTCAGGCCGCGACAACGGTACCCTATCTGCTTTTTCCTGGGGCGCCTACGCAATAATATCGAGCGAGTAAGCAAGCAAGCAAACGACGGCAACTTGCGATCCAAAGTCGAACGATGGAGGCTTTAATAGCATGAATGATCCTGGGTATTTTCCGTGGCGGAAGTCTGCTTCCCACATTTTTCATTTGCACGATGGCCAGACCCTGGTGGCGACTCTCGCGGGCCATCCGGAAATCGGGCTTTTCAGAATCCCATGCGCGGTCAGATGGGATTTTGAGCTGAGCTGTGTGTCACCAAGTCTAGACCGGACGAAAAGATCTCGAAGGACTTCCGTCAGAGGGACAAGCCTGGGGTCAACATTATTGTCTGCTTGGAATCTTTGTTTTGCATGTGGTTATCTTTGTTATTCCTACCTTGGCCTTGGAATCTCCAAAGTTGGAAATCTCTCTATCGTTTCATTGATGCTAGACATGATACAGGCCGTCCTTTCTACCTGCTCCTCGAAAGCACGGGAACTCTTGATGCTTTCGTGAAAAGTCCCATTCACGTTGCGCAATATATTCGGCTTTCGGGCCAACGTAGTTCCCGAGGTAGCTCCTTCGGGACTTCGATGAGTGGAACCAGGAGCGCTGCTCCTCCGATCTCACCCACTCCCACATCATCTCAGATTAATTCTCATCCCCCGACTCCCACGTCACTTCTTGGATTTCCACCTTCTTCATAGGGACATAAGATGGATAATTACTCTCAGCCCCCACAAGAACCGCAAAACCTACTGTAGTAGCTGGGTGTTTCATGAAGCTAAGAACGGAATCTAGCAACCATCAGAACCAACGACGTAGTGCTTGTTCGAGGGGGCCGGCCGCACACGAATACGAATCATGTGAACTGACATAAGCGTGCCATTCATTGTCCAATTCTGATGCGACTGGCCATCCACCGATTCCTACCGGTCGGTGGAGTTGGTGAAACTTTGGCGCAGATCTTTGGGTGTACTGTATTCTGCCACCGACTTACGGTAAAAGACCTCGGATGGACTTTGAATCAGTTGGCAATGTCAAAAGATATCCGTTTTTATTCTCTTGAACAGCAGGGGATGCTGCACAGCTTGGGCTCCGAATTGGAAAAGCCTGTTACCCAAACCTGTACTTACCCCTTCTCAGGTAGGTCTCGGGGTCTTGAACCTAATTGCTACCACAGCTCTTATAGCCAGCTGCACGCTTGAGCCAGTCAGTGGAAAAAGAAGGTGACCGGGAAGGGGACCCCGGGTGAAGAGGAGGAGGGATGTTGGAATTACTTTCACGATCCGGGGGTGCTCGCGAATCTGGCCAAATCAACGCTAGGATCTGAGTTTCTTCTGTCAGTGCATGTGCAGCCCCAATAAATTTCCCTCCCTTCCCCGTCGGAAGGACTGGCCCATCGATCGACAAGAGCCAGAGAGGAGAATCTGCTTAACTCTAATGTGGCTGACGAGTGACACTGTGTCGGAGAGAAAGCGATTAATAATACCTCCTCAAACAACATATTCGCCACTGACGTTCGCTCGCATTCGTGTTCTTGTCGAGAAGAGTTGGAGAAGAGGAGCGGAGAAGGTACCTAGGTAGTTAGTTGATACCCTGGTGATAGGTTCAACCAGCCATCGGTGGGAAGTGTCCTCCCCGTGGGTTTTGTCTCTCGTTTAATTTGACCGTCACTCGAAGAAGAGTGGGCGGCAGATGAGAGGGGCTGTTTTGGTCATCGCTATTTCTTAGCAACAGCAGCAGTGTGCGAGAAGAGGTGACGGGTATCCTTGGGTAGTTTCTACAGTAGCTGGGAATTCGGGAATTGTGCTCTGATCCGGGCTCGCCCAAAAATCAAACTCTATATCATCAGCCATGTACCTTCGTTCTGCGTGGGGAGTGAGTGAGTGAGTGGTTGCTCTTTCCTCTTTGCCTCCTTATCTGCCAAGTATTACTACCTACCCCTCCCAAGCTCAGCGACGATTTCGTCTTCTTCTTGCTCCTCCCTACTTTCTGGACCTTATCTATTTGGCCAATTCTGGCTCCGTATTATTTATCTCGCAAAAGAAAAGAAAAGAAAAGAAAAGAAAGTCTCCTCGAAGATACGACCTTCGAAACCCCCCTTGCCAGTCTTGCTCGCTTGTGTGTTCTTCGATCGCTGGCCTTCGCAGCAAGCATCTCAACATCGACCGCGCTATCGCCGCTCAGTTTTCGCCGACAGCCCACAACCACCACATCTCCAACCTCCGCTCTGTTCTGTGTGCACCGCATCCTGCTGCACCTGCACCGCTCTGCACGTCAAACCAATTGACTCCGAGCGGGGTCTCTCTCTCATTGACCTGCCATTCTTGAGCGACGACGAATGCGTCTCCGGGGAATTTCCCGCAAATAGTAACTAACTAGTATTGTTATCTCATCTTTGGGACTTTTCGCTGCTCGCTTCTACAACACTCCAGCTTTCTTCATTTTCTGGTAACCCGGCCGCACCGCTAGATTTAACGGTGCAGAGTTCTAGTCTACTCTGCTCTCATCCTTATAACATTCGAACCCCCTGCATTCTTATTTGTTCGACACAATCTCGAACCAATTCGATTCGAGGTGCGAAAGTCGCAGTACCAGCTGCCAGCCATGCCTAAGGATACCAGACGCAGTCCACCACGGACATTTCTCCCACCAACAAAGCCGATGAAGGTACGTATCCCATTGCTAGATAGCGATTGGCAATACTGATACCCTTTATAGACGGAGCGAACGCACGAAGAAAATCAAGAACGTGCTTATGTCGCTGCGTCGAGGAGGAGCGACAGAAGTCTAGAAGCGAGAGTCGAGTCTGCTCACAGAGCTTCCGAGATACACAAGAAACGAACGGGTCGCGGTTTCAAAATCACGGTCGAAGGTGTTGCGAACGAGGAGATGTACGAGGAAGAAGATGATTTGCCTCCGAAGTACCGAAACGTTACTCACCATTTCCCCATGGATCGCAATGGCGAATTCAATGAGAGATTGGGTGCCTACCTAGCAAGCAACGTCGCTCTACGAACCCTCGTCGCACAGTCTATGGAAGCTTCGGAGCAACACCCATCTGGATTTGCCGCCAACCATTCGCAGATACCGAATCAAGGTCCAGCGCAAATGCAAATGCATATGCAACAGACCAACCACAACCAGAATATGTATCAAGCTCAACATGGGGCGATGTACAGACATCAACCATATCCTGCCGCCCGGCCAGTACGACCGCAAAGCTTCACTTCTGTGTCTCATAATCGGTCTGCATCTTTCCAGGCTACAGAGCCGTTCAAACCTTCCGACCATCGAAGGATGTCGATGCCAGCAGCTGTACCTTCAGCTGCGGGGTCCCCTATGCAAGTTCCTACACCAAACTCCATACACAGTGTCAACTCTACGCCACCTCAAAAGCCTGCCACGTTCTCTCGCCAATCTTCCGGATATGGACAGCAACCGCCAACGCCTCAACAATCACAATTTCAACCACCGCCGCCACCAGCGTTCAGCACGGATCCATATCATCCCAATTACTCTCCATTCACAGCTCAATTGCCAGCCAACGCTCAAGGTCTTCTAGGCTCCACACTTGATCTCAACAACCCACATCATCAGCTGATGATGGCTGGAAGCGGTAACCTAGCTAGCAGTTATTACGATTTCGGTCCTCAGTCGCAATCTCAACCACAACCAAATTTCAATACTTCTGTCGGGCAGCAAACTCACCCCACTCTAGATGGTTTGTCATCGACTCTCGCCCAATCTGCATTGGACATGCAGTTTGATGCAGATAATGGGCAGCCCCAATCGTTCTTCAACGACGCCTATACGGAGAATCTCGTTGAAACCCCAGGAGAAACTCTGGATTGGAATAAGTATCTGACATCAGATTACTTCGACTGCCCAGGTGGTTCGCAGAACTCTCAGCAGTAAGGCAGCTTCTTACCAAGAGAAACATATTTTCACCAGCGACACCATATCCTTGGTCGCTTGTCTCATCCTACACTTAATGGTTCGCTTGTACAAAACCCTATACATTTTCCACTCTTTCTTTCGGGTCGGGTTCGAGGCGTTGGTCAATGTCACGCACACATCGGAGTCTTTGGTCTGGATTTCGGGTTTGGGAATATCCTATGAGGGACACATTAGAAAGGAGACATTGCATCGGGTGGGCGCATCTTTTAGGGTGCATAGCAATGATTCTCAGTGATGAGACAAAGGTTCTTCGGCTTTCACGTTGAACAGAATATCTGCACTTGAAAGAAAGTGACAGATCGCCTTGGTATTTTCTCAGAGGCAAATACGAGTACACATATTTTCCCTTTTGGTTCTTTCTTTTCCTTTGGGTTCGGGTCCTTCAAAGTGGCGTTCTAGTCGACTTCGTCTGTTTCTTGTTTGCAAAGTTTCGAATCAGCAAAGCATTACGGCCGAGGCGTGTACAGGAAGGTTTCAGCGTCGTCGCAGTATATCAATAGCGACGTAGCTCGCTCCGCGGTTTGATTTGTATACCTTAAAAGTAATAAATAGACACGTTCTGCTTAATGCAGGACTTTTCTGGCAAGAATGTTTCGTCTCAATGACTGAGAGTTGCACTGTCATTACTATGAACTGCGTGAACTTGAATGTGAACCGCACTTGTGCCTTAAACGACGAACTTGAATGGTAGGGACATTCAAATTCTCTGAATGTCCGGCATTAATCAATCTCACTTTTGCTGTCGAGAGACGCTGAAGCCTCAACCCACATTTTGGCATTCAATTTAACTATTATCCGATTTGTGCTTCTAGTTAAATTTACGGGGCTTTATATTTAAACTGCTACTCCTCAATCTCCAATTTCAACAACACTCGTTATCCAAGCAAAGGAGGACGAACAGCCAACAAGCTATCTACCTTGATACTACAGTACACATATTCTCCACGAATTGGACCAGCCAAATCCCCTCGACGCCCCTCACCTACCGAAGCTTGCAGCTGGACTGTATTCGCTGTCTACGCTTCGCAATGTTTGGATTAATTGCACTTTCCACTCCTCCTCTAAATGTCTCTCATCAGGACCGGACTTTCGAAGGGGGAAAACGTGCGTAACCATAATATACAATCACTGACGTTGAATGTGTCTGATCTCCGTGGTGTTGAGTACCTAGTATTCCCACTCCATTTCCTTGGAAATGTTTTGTGGTATCACAAGACGTAAGAACTTGACATTGCGGGTGGAGTAGCGTGAAAGCAAGTATATTCTTGGCACAGCAAGCTAAACACAGAGCTCTTTAGCCTGTGTTGTAGCTCCTGGCTGGGCTAGGTACGCCAAAGTCGTTCATCTTGTTACTATCAGAAATCAGGTGATGGATTGAATGCGAACCTTCTGGAGGTGAACAGCTTTTTCTGGTTTATATTTACTTTTCTTGGATAAGAAACAGCGAGTCCAGCGAGTCCATTGGATCTGATGGTGGGTTTAGACGGTATACCTGGTTCCAGGTGAGGCCAGGGCATGAAGCAGAGCAAGAGCAGGCTTGGCTTGGATCTGACGTGTAGTTTCGATTTTGACTTACAAAAGGTTATGGCGTGCTCAGGTTGAACCGATGCTCAGTCTGGCTAGCGACCTCATCAATGGGTACTGTCAAGCCTTGGCGAAGTTGAGACAAGAGAATGACTCCGAAAAGCAGCAGCGGACTCGGAAGTGGCCTCGAGCTATGAGTGTCATATTCTTAGCAAATTCGTTTGGAATTGCCAGACGTTTTAGCTTGGCGGATGGGTGGAAACTGGTCGTTAGAAAAAACTCAGAAGGGTGGTATTAGTCTCTGCCCAGATTTCTGTAGGAGAGGCATTTTTGCTGTGGTGCTTGGCATTGCGGTGGGCGTGAGAGGTACGAAAAGTACCGGTAGCGTCATGCAAATATGCTCAATTTGAGGTGCCAAGTGAAAGAACTATCATTAGTGTTGAGTTGAGATAGAGAGACGAACCAGAATCCGTGCCCTATGGCAGGTCAGTAGCCATTCGACAATTGAAGGCTAAACCAGCTTCGTCTAGCTGGTTGGGGATTGCCGACAGGGCTGGGCAAGGCTGTAGAAAGCTTCTAGCAGTTTGCCAATAAAAGTCGGTCCCATTCTCGAGGACTAAGGGTTTTCAATCTGTTGAGAGGACTGGCCTTTAGCCTTACTCATCATAGTTATCTTCGCCTAGCTTACACTGTTGCTGGCCAGAGAGAAGCGAGTTTTAGAGAGGTCCATAATTGCAGGAACGCTTGGTGAAAACTTGCCTTGGTAGTTCACCTTGGAACTACTTTTGGGCGTGCTAGAACGTTTCTTTAAGCCTACGAAACCAGAAATGACAGCGTGCTCTTGGTCCGAGCATCGAACGATTCTGTGTATCTTGCCTTGACTATGATGTGGATCGGTTTGGAACTGCTGCAAGACAAGAATTCGGATGGCCATTATTGTGGTGGAGAAAATAGGTAGTCTTGAATGGTCAATCAATACCTCCACCTCCCGAGATAATTCCAACTGTTGCCAGTATCGATGGCTGCTGGAGGACAACTCGTCGTTGTGTGTTTGTGCGTGTGCCGGCGCCTACTTGGCCATACTAGGTCCGGGCGGATGCATAGGAGATCCACAAAAGCTCCACAGGGCTGAAGGAAGTTCTAGCCATGTCATCGTAGAACCGAAGCGCTGAACGGCATTGCGGAGTAAGTGTATCGGAGAAAGCAATAATCGCGGCACTTCACCACTCTCAAGAGCCGTCCTTGGAGCTCATTTATGACCAGAAGGAAGAAGTTTGCAAAGCGGAGTAACAATAAAGTGGACTCCACAAAGTCAGCGAGACATCTAACCAAAATTGGTCCTTGGTGGATATCCAGACGTGGGTAGAGATATTTGCTAAATGACCGAAGGTAAGTCGGTGAAAGTAAAAGACGAGAGTAACTCTATACTGAGGTGCTTGCAAAACACATCATGTAGTTCCGTGTGGAAGGTGATGAGAATTGAAGACATCCATCTCGGAATTCTGGATCGGATTGGCTTAGGAAATTGAGGTGAATGCGTCAAGTTTCGGAGATAGTAGCTCGAGACCCTTTTAGGTCAGTCTCGGCCGGCAGAGGGCAGGAGCTATCAAGATGTGGATGGTGTTCTCGCTATAAGCTAGCGTCACCAAACTCTGGGGAAGGAGGTACCGGTGCTTGATAGCTCCTCAGCAATTTTGTCTCTGCCATCCATTCAGCACCAAGAATATATTGTTGAGAATGCACACAAGGTGACGGTCGACAAAATTCGGAACGTACCGACCTATGCCACTAGAAACTTCTAGGTCAGGTTCCTGCCACTGTGATTGCATACGTTCTCTGCAAACGTCATGCTGCTCAGATGAAGCGTGAATTGTTCACTGGAGAGCTTAGACTGGCTTGTGAGCTATTATTCTGCTCGACTTACTAATTATACCCAATGAAAAATGGGCTGATTCCGATTTGACTGGGCATCAATCCGATTCTTATCAAATACACAAAAAAACAAACAGAGATGCTTGGCAAGAGTCCACACTTGATCACTATCTTGTAAAAAAGATTGATTTCCATGTAGACCCGCATTTTATGGTTTGAATACGTTGAGAATGGTCAGAACTTCAGAATAACTAGATCCAAAGCAACAAAACACCAATATATGGCCTAGCCGTTCACAGCCTCGTTGACTTGACTGCGAGCCGAGAAGAGCAATGTGTATGGTGCGGGGCTTCCGATCCCATCAGCACCATAAATACAATGCAGAACTTGCAGGACTTTCTGCAAATATTTCTCCTTGTAATAATAACATGTATCGATACGACGGCCATCTTCACTCACAGTGGTTGGTAGGTAAGACGCCTCCCGTATCATGATTTTGATGCAGTGGTATTATCACTGGAAGGAACTCCAGCCGGTTTTCTTGAACTATAAACAGTCTTCAATGTACAATGTGCTAAAGGACCAATGAAAAAGTCGTGCATTATCTGTATGGTGCATCTGCTCTTGCCGCTGCTGCCAATTCTGGCTCCCACTTATCACCTTGAAACAGAGGTTAGTATTTCATGGAAATAGCGTCGTAACCGGATTGGGGACCCTACCATTCGCAAGTAATTTTTCCTTGTTGTATAACAGCTCTTCCCTAGTCTCTGTCGCATATTCGGCATTGGGTGACTCGACAATGGCATCAACCGGACAGCTTTCCTGACAGAAGCCGCAATAGATGCATTTGGTCATGTCGATATCGTATCGGGTTGTTCTTCGACTACCATCCTCACGCTCCTCTGCTTCAATTGTGATGGCCTGCGCTGGGCAGATCTATTCTCTGTGAGCCGAGCATTCACTCTTCTAACGTCTTTGCACTTACAGCTTCACAGAGCTTGCAGGCAATACAACGCTCCTCGCCGGAAGGATATCTTCGCAAAGCATGTTCACCTCGGAAACGTGGAGAGATTGGACCCTAACAGATATGAGCATTCGCCACGCCACCATTGCTCATGAATATCAGATATACCTTCTCAAATGGATAGTAGATGGTGTACCTGCATGGAATTAGGACTCTGCAATGCCAACTAGAAGTTCAATGGCTCGACTTACGGAGGTCTGAAGAATTGTTCCAGCACAACATACATTCCCCGGGCCATCTCGGTCAACAAGAAGTACTTTCCAGCCTTATCCAACGAAGATTCCTTGCTCTCATCCCATCTCTCAGGCTTTGGTAACCGGAAACCTGGTGGTGGCGGTCCAGAGGGAGTGGCGTATGCTCGAAGAGTACTTGTCGAGAAAGCTGCCAGCGAACTTGTCGTCGGCGCGAAAGGTCGTACGGAGTTCGTGAGCCTCGCAGCTGGGCGGCCTCGAGCCACGAGCATCGTCAAGTGCTTCGCAGATGCCATGATGTTGTTGCTCGTGGCAATTTCGTTGAAGAGGGGTGGATATGGAGGTCTGAAGGCCGAACTGCTAACGAACATGGGGACAAAAGTCCGTGCGTTCAGGCTGTAGAACCTCGAAATTAAAACTCTTCACATTAGGACTAAACTATCA